>NW_008675406.1:81036-81566 GCF_000695815.1 Acanthisitta chloris
GGTGGGAGGTGTCCCTGCCCAGGGCAGGGCTTGGGACTAGATGATCTGTAAGGTCCATTCCAACTCCTAAATTCTATGATTCTGTGATGATTCTATGATAGAAAGATGCAAAGAGGGAGAGGTAGACTGGACTGGAGCCACATATATTTGTGAGGGTTTTTTTCCCTTTAGTAGAGGCAGAAATACACACACACTTCTTCTTACCTCCAATGAGGGGTTCATCTGCAGCAGTTTAAAGCTTCAGTGGGTCCTGACAGTTAGTAAATCTCTCTCAGGTTCACATAGCTTTGCTAATACTGGCACCCAAGCTAGACCACAGCTGTGCTATCACAAGATTTAGTTTCAGCAAAGTTTCTTCAGAAGGAACTGGTTTATCATGCCATTGTATAATGAGAATAAATGTCTCCGTTGAGCATTTTTTTGTGAAAAATTCATGCCTGATGTACCCTGAGCCTGTACAATTGATGACTACATATTTTTAAGCCTTGTCAGCTTTCACTTTCTCTTTTCCTTCTCGTTTTTAAAGACAA
>NW_008675407.1:0-4804 GCF_000695815.1 Acanthisitta chloris
CCTCACACATACACTCCAAGAAGAGGTGTGTTAGAAGACCCTATCCTTAAAATTTGGGACTGGGCTTTTATAGTAGTAAAGCAATTGTCAGTCAGATGTCTCCAGGCCAGCTATGTTAACTCAGCAGCTTTAGATAAGTTTTCAATAGCATCATTTGTTTGTTCCTTTACCAGTTTTACCACATCTTCATCTCACCCTCAGGGTGTTCAACTTTGGGGTTGATGAGCCAGACTTGTTTGAGCATCATTTCAACACCAAAAGCAGCATGACACCCCTTCTCCATTTACCACTGATAGCTTTGCAAATAGGGTATTTATCAAGTTGTTTTACCCCATTCCAAGGCAGAACATCCTGCTACAATTAAGTTATTTGTTAACATTTAAAATTATTCTACAGAACAACTGTAATACTCTTCCTCTGTGATATGGTTTAATGGTAGTTTGAAGGCACTTACTTAACAATTAGTCATAGAAACATTGAGAATGCTGTTACTGTCTGTCTGTGTGTGTGTGTGTGTGTGCGCGCGCGCGCTTTGAAACTGCGGAAAGTTTGTCACTTAGCTACTGACTTTTCTGAAGCAAGTATAAATGTTTTTTCTTCTGATGAATGATTGCTTTCTAAAACTGAGGTTTTCATAGGAAGATACAGTTATACCAAAAATAATGAGATTATTACCTGTGTGAGTTGAATTGTGAGAGAGGTGGCATAAATTCTCTGGAAGTAATGATATGACAAATTGTGCAGGTAAAGCAGTAGTTCCATCTTCCTGCATATTTACATTAAAGTTTTGGTTATGTCTCATGGGAGTTTCACCTACAACAATGCAGAAAACATTTCATTAAATCACCTCCATATTTGTGCAATATACAATATCGCTCCTGTTGAAATGTGGATATATTTCTGAGATATGATTCTGATATCAGGTACAAATTACAATACACATTGGAGCTAAAATCACGTGAGCATTGTGCCTGGGACTTCACCTGGAACAAATTCACAGAGATCAGAACTCCATCCAGGTCTAGCAATTTTATCAAGTTCTCTTAACTTTGGGAACAAGAAACCACTGAACAAATTTGCTTCACATTATGCTTTGTCTTTCTTTTTATACACAAAATACCAGAAGTTCCAACTAACTTTAAAAGTTTCCAGATCTACTTCATCCACAGTAGTCATTGGCATTTCCAAGTTGTCAGATATAACTGCAGGTATAAATATATAATCACAACCTTTTGGAACTGATTTTTTAAAATCACCATTTCATCACCTATGTCATCCAGATTGAGCATTTCCAAGTGAGAACTCAAAGTATTTGCAGATCATGCTGTTTATAAAGGCAAAGAAATTGTCCAGTGCTGCATCACATTTTAGTACTAGTAGCAAAATAAGTATAGTTGTTAAAATTATAAGCATAATGCTGACAGCTGGCTGACAGCAGCTACTGACAATGTAGCACATACCGTTGTCGTTAGATGCCTAAAGCAAGAAAACAGGTTCCACCAAAGATGCTAATATATGAATGTAAAAACCAGTAAATATTAACAAGCATTATGAAATACGTAGTGAATACCTGCAGGCGGCAAGTTAAAATTGAATTACTGTAAGAGGAATGGATAAAACATAAATAAGCTGAAGGCATCACTACTGCACATGTGCAGGCTGCTCTGTGCAGTGAGTGAAAGCAGGACACTGAGCGCCAGCTGTAGGCAGTGCTCCAAGTACACACTGTCAGCACCAATGAGACGAGCATGCAAGTCCACTGTGAGTGCCTGTGAGCAGCACCAGTCATCCTGTACAGAGTCAAATTTCTTTGCAAACAAGGTAGTAGATATTGTGAAATATTGGCTCACCAAGGTAAAAATAGCACATGTCGTCTGCAACCTTAACCACTAACATTGCACAACACAGAGCTCTTTGGCCACATGATTGACATCACATCAAACCCTTCTCGCCGAGCTGAAATGAGTGCTCCTTCCCATATGCACAATCTACTAGCGTAATCCCACCAGTTTGGTCACTGCACTTGGCATCACATCTAGATATGATGGAAAAAGGTAAACTGTTCGTAAAACTCAATCTGACTGCAAGACTACTCAGAAATTTGACAGTGTGGAAGAAGATATTTCTTGGAATCCAGAAGTTTTTGTAGCAATTTCTGAAGTACAGCATACTTAAATAACTCAGTCTGAACAATTATAACAGATATTTGGGGTGATGTATTTCCTAAGGTTGTATGATTGTATAATCATCAGGTTGTTCACAGGTATATAGGTGAGACAGAGCTAGCAGTAGGCAGAGATTGTGACAGTGTGATGATCATTACACCACACCAGGAAGCCAAAAAAAGCCTGAGGAGAAGCTGACAGACTGTGTCAGGAGTCAGGAGTGACAGGCCTTCACTATCAACATCTCTTTCTTAGGGTCTGTACCTGGGTTTACAAAGTCTATTTTATTTTGTGCATGAAAGCTGTTAACAAGAGTTGGTAATCTATTTTCCTTCTCAGCAGCTTCCCTGATTTTTCAGTATCTGCTGTTGTTAAACATTTACTGAGCACAGTTACTATGACATCCTTGTGCCGCTACTTTAATTTGAAGTCTCCCTTGTCTTGCCCCGTAACTGCTAAACTTGGGTACAAGCAAAAAAATTTGTGGGAGTCCTAACCAACAGAATCTTTAGGAATACTAGTTTAGTCTCGCTTTAATTTTAGGGCTAAAGAATTAGTTTTGATTAAATAACTTCTGTTTCCTCACCTTGTCAGTTTTGTATCTTGTTCCTTCCCCAAGTGCAGACCTGATCCTTTATGCTGTAGCTGCATGACCGCAACAAAACAAAACAGCAAATTGCTAAACTCTCTATTGTAGAGGAAGAATGAGTTAAGAAGTTGCTCTGAGTTATGTTACTGGCTCAAGTTCAGCTGCCAAGAATGAATTGGGAAGGTGTTCATTTTAAAAAGAGTAAAGGAAATTAAAAAAGAAAAGAGTAGATAATTTGAAAAATCTGCTAAAACCAAGAAAGAAGTAATATATGTTCTCGGCTAATCTGATTTGAAGAGTTGCACATAGGCACACCAGCTGAAGAGGAAATAAATTGCCTAAAAATTCAGTCTCTGAAATTGAAGTCAAAGCAGCAGGCAAGGCCAAAAAAAGCCCAGAGAGATATTAATGGCCCAGTCTCTCTCAGTCACTGTTTGACAACTCTTTTTAAATGCAGCTTTTTGCAGCAGTTTGCAATTGTATTCATTCATTCTTCTTATAACTCAGTGTTTAATTAATCAGAAAATGGGTCAGAAAAGTTGATTAATACTTCTGAAAATATTGGGGCCATCTGCTACTTTATGTCCACAGCAATATTGATGACCACATTTTCCCAGGAATACACATAATAGGCAGAAATGGAATTAGTGTAAACTGTTGAAACTCTACTGAAGCTGTTGTACCTAAACTGGCTCAAGCCCTGCTGTGATGCTTACAGCCAGGCCTGACACAACAGGTATACTGTGTTACCTATGTAGGGTATAGTCTTGTCTTCTGATAGTACTGAACAGAAAACACAGGGTTTAAAAAAGTATTTTCAGCCTATTCTCATGTTCTGAAGGTCAAAAATCACTAATCTTGGTCATAAAGCCAGTAACAAAAGCTGGCTATCAGTAGGTTACATTTTCCCTCCCTTTAAATAAGATCTTATAAATTCCAACATAACATCGAAAATTATGTTTATTTCCCCCACTTATTAACTTATTAAACAAAAAAAATTCTGGTGCTAGCACAGGTATTTCAAATGTTTATTCCAGTGGCATGCTTGAGATGCCAAATTTCAGTGCACCAAATTTGCAGACAGTGATCCAGTTATTCTTCTCCCTCTACCAATTCTGAGGACATATCCAGATGGCAGAGGATAACTTACCTTACATGCTTTATTCTAGCAAGGATTCTACCTTTTCCAGTAACTGGAACCTGCAAAGATAAAAGATCATTTTTTTTAAAACAAACAGTAATCTTGTTTCTGACTGAAGTTTAAAGGATATGTGTACACATGCGCATAGCTCTTACTTCAGGCAATACCAGAGCTAGTCTTGCAATTCATTTCCCATGAAAAATAAAACCATAAATAATCCAATAGCAGAGACTTGATCAGAATAGCTTTAAATAATGCAAAGTGACAAGAATATGTATCTCACTGAATACATTATCATTACAAGGCAAACAGTGTATCACCTTGGCTAAAATCAGTGATTGGCTGTTCATTTCAACCTTGGGGCAGTGGATATTTTCCAGCTCATTTTTAAAGTTATTGCTTCAGGAAGTTAAAAAATGATGTTTCTCCACCACTGACATGCAGCATTTGACCAGTTATTGTCAACTTTACAGATTAGAAATATCTATGCTGCCAGGTCATTAGAGACAACCATGCTTACTGACTTAAACTATTGCCAAGGACAGCAAACTAGGACACCAATTGATAAAGCATTGCTTAAAAGCAAAGGCAAGAATAATGGCTATATTTAGTATCTAGAATTATTTGCATGCAGGGATGTCATTTTCTTTGTATCTTTATGAATAAATACATACATATACATACATGTATGTGTACACACACACACTTGACAGTGGATTTTAAGAGAAAACTCATGGAGTTTTTTAGCACGGACATACAATCATAGAATCATAGAATCATAGAATTTTAGGGGTTGGAATGGGCATTATAGATCATCTAGTCCCAATCTTCTGGCCATGGGCTGGGACACCTCCTCACTAGACCAGAATGCTCAAGGCCTCATCCAGCCTGGCTTTGAACACTGCCAGG
>NW_008675407.1:4858-10724 GCF_000695815.1 Acanthisitta chloris
ACCCAACCTAAACTTCCTCTCCTTCAGTTTGAACCCATTACCCCTTGTCCTATCATTGCTGTTCCTAACAAAGAGTCCCTCTCTGGCTCCCTTGCATGTCTCCTTCAGACACTGAAAAGTTGCTATGAGATCTCCATGCAGACTTCCCTTCTCCAGGCTGAGCAGCCCCAACTTCAACAGCCAATCTATGCTCTATAAGTAGTACTCAGCAGACTTTGTTTACAGCAAGGATACAAAACAAAGCAAAAGCACTGGCAAGGAGTGCTAAAAGTAGAGATGTTGAAGATGGGAAGGGCCCTCAAGTCTATCACATTTTCACTGCATATTCCCCACTCCTTTTGCCTGTGGGCGATCCCTGTTAAGCTTCTCTGCGCTATTTAGTGCAAATCAGACCATGTTCCTTTAGTTCAAGGTTAAATTCAGAGTAGTTGGTAAAAACACTCACCCTATCTTCATATAGAAGTTAGTTCCTATTTTATAATCAATAACTTAATATCAAGAGTAAGTTTAACTTAAGAATACAGAAGAGAACAAATATATTGGAGACAAACTACATACAGAAGCATTGTGCAAGTATTGTGCAAGTAAGTGGAAGTAATATGGGTTCTGTTTTACAGTGTGTGCTACCTTTCATATACATATTTAATACTCAACAGTTTTTATAAAAATTTCCTAAATCCATGAATTACTACTATTACTACTATTTTCCATCCCAAAAGAAATCTGGTAAAGGAACTTCTCACTTTGCATTTTGCATCTTTCATACTGCCAGAGCAGTTAGTGTAGTTTTCTGTTAATCAACAATGTTCCAGGTGGAAAAGTGGTCATTTCACTGAAGAATTCTGGTGACATAACAAAACTCAAGGCAGCCATTTCATAAGAGAACATCTCTACAATTTGTTCCACTCAAGCTGTCAATTAAAACATGGTTTTACTGCATAACTGACATCAAATTCATAACGAAAGAGCTGTCTCTCTTCAGAATCATTGTATATGAAAAATTGTTGTGTGACAGCTTAATAAAAGAAACCTTCTAGTACCTGTATATTATCATCTTCAATATCAAACTGCATAATTCTGTCACAAAGGTGCTGACAAGTTGTTGGTCACAATAATAAAAAAACAAGAGCTGCTGGCTGGTTAGTGTAGTTGTGATTCTAGTGCTTGAAAAACATAAAAATGCTAATATAGAGCTTGAAAGCTCAAATTCAATACCCAGCTTCCTTACAAGAATCAACCAGGATGGGAAACTTTTGGACAAATCCTGCCCTTAATTATACAAAACTTGTGTGACTCCTCTCTGGATGAAGAGTGCCTGGGTAAGTGAAGCAATGGCTTTGTCCTGGGTTTAACACTTGGTTTAAATGTGTGGAGAGATGATTCCCATTGCTAGGTTAAAAATACTCTCTGCCACCTCATCATGAATGCCAAGAATTTTGTCCCATCAAATTTCTCTTTCATAAACAATTTCAGAAAAGCATTGACCAAGAACAAGGATGTAGTCAAGTATTTCTCATTTTTACCTGTTTTCTCTTGTAGAAATACCCAGTAAATATTATTTCCTTCCTGAAAAAAAAATACAAAAAAATTACTGACATGAATTAAACAATTATACATTAAACCACAACATAACTCTTACATTTTAAAACAATTATCTTATTTTGATCTTATTTTCCACATAAGTTTAAAAAAATTTTGATATAAGAATTTGTACAATTTTCAGCTAAACAGCAGAAATGGGGGGTATTTTCTCTTTAAAATCAAAAGAATTTTTAATTTAAAATTCAGGTATTAATATAAGGACACTTTATTTTCTTGTCAATTATTGTAATTAATATTATTTTTTTTCCAAGTAGATGTACATCACAGAAAAGAACTGTAAAAGGTGATGTTATAGAATGTCTTTTTATGCTAGTGGTTTGGCAAAAAAAATAATTTACAATCTCTATACTACCAGTATGTCCAACTCTCTTGAGGTCTATGTCCCAATGACCTGCAAAGAAAACTAGGTCATAGGAGGGTGCATTCCATTTTTAATCTATCCACCTTAGCATATTTTAAAACATATAGGATTGAAAAGACAATGAATTTAGTACTTTCCTAAATAAACTTCCTTTCCTATGAAATGAAAAGAAATCAAGAAATATATTTTAAAAAATGCACTTAAAACACAACTCTAAAAAACTGCTGTCTAGAAGATTCTAATAAAAAGTCCTTAACAGGTTTTTATGAAGTTTCACTACATCTTGGCTTCTTAGTAAAATTTTGTCTAAGAAACTTAAACTCCCTAATGACCCGTGATCATGACATTAACACGCATGGAAAAGCAGTGGTTTAGAGAGTGTACCTACCCTGAATTGAGAAAATAACTAAATCTAACATAATGCATGAAAATACAGAGGAGGCGATTTGGTTCATTTGGTGCTGTGCTGCTCTGGTGAAAGGTCTCTGTGAAAACTTAGTCAGCAGAGAAAAAATATTCCCTAAAAACACCTAGATTTAATCTAAATGATAAGGAACATCCAGACCCCTCACTCATTTCAGTTAAAATTCTAAAGGTTTGACTCCTAGAGATGAACACTCAACAACCACAGAAGGATGAGACTTATTAAGTTTATCCAGAAGAAATAAGAAAATCACTTTCATTACAAATCAATAAATTTATTATGCAAGACAAACTTCACATGTGTCTAAGTTGAATTTATAATACTAAATTAATACACTTGAACAAAGAAGTCTTTCGCTATGCAAAGTCAGTTAATCCAACCTCACAGTACAAAAAGGAGAAAAGGATTTCTGGAACATAATCCCCTGGTGTTTTCTAATAAAAAGCCCAAATGAGTGTAAAAGATGCCTTCAAAATATGTGGACTTTGCTATTAAAAACAATGTTACGTAAACAAGAAATAAAAGGTTTCTTTCTCTTTCTCATGTCTTTACTAGAGAAAAATCAATTTTCTTGGCACAAGTACATTGGTATAATTGATAAATGGTTTAACTGGCATATTCCTCCATATGTGTAACTTTGAACCAATGCAGTTGTGATATAATACAACAATAGAAACTAGGTTCTGCCAGGATTGTAGTGGGTTGGCAAGTTCTAGGGCCTTCTGCAGAGCTCCTTTGCTCAATCTCTGTATATTTGTGAGCCAAAAATTCACATAGTAATATAAAGTGTTTCTTCTGAACTATGACAGCAGGTAGAGGTCACAATATCCAGCAAAGAACTAGAGAGCATTCTAAACTCACTTCTGCGGCATTATGATCTATGGGTACACATAGAAATCATCCTCCAGTGAATTTCTCATATGATTTAGAAAAATATTAAAGCTAGTTCATGAACTGAAACAAAACACAATTACTGCAGACATATTCCAAGTTCACTACATACACACTATGGCCATATCAAAACATTAGGCCGTCTTCTATACCAGAATCAATTCCTTGCTCTCCCTACCGAGTTGCAGAACTCCACATAGGCCTCTTTAGGAGCAGTCAGCCCTCAGCTGAGCTTCTTGCCAACTAGCAGCGACTACTTGTCTGTCCCACCTTCAGCACGTATGGCCCCTATGCCCTCACAATTCCATACACTGTTACTTATGCAACATTATTGTGATGATCATTACCAAAGGTAGGAAAACAAGTGAATACAAACTTGGACACTACAACAAATGAGACAGATGCTGTGCAGGTCATTATTGATGCACATTCCATGACTGAATTCTATACAGACTGTAAAAAATGCCGGATAGTTTACCGATGATGACTAAATACTCCTCCCAGAAATAAATAGTACTGGAAAAAAAAGCCAATACAATATTTTTGAATACACTGAAAACATTGACTTCTGCCCCCACGTTGCTATGTAACCTGTGTAAACTAAATACAGTGTTCCATCGTCTTCTCCCTTTCATATACCCTCCACATTGTCATACCAATTTCTCAATGTTTTTCTTCAAGAGTAGGTTAGAAGCCCCCCATGAGCACCAGACACAGCAGACTTCAGTTTTGTGGATGAGGGTTGTTGAGCAAATCCTTAACATGAATAGTAAGAACCTACTAATGAAACTTTTCTCTAGGTGTCTGTAGTTTGTTGGCCTTATCCAACAGATAAGGGCCAGATAAGATTGGGCCTCTGGACAATTAAAAAGGAAAAGCTCAGCATTTCCAATTTACAGAAAACTATTTCCTTACTGTCCATCCTCTTCAGCTGGCAAAGGGTGCAACAGCATTTATCTGTTTATTAATTAATAAAACAGAGTGCCCCTCTGAGTTTACTGGATTGCACAGCACCCTAGAAAGCATCTCTGCTAGCCTTCATTAAAAAAATAAGTATATAGTTTGGCTGTTTGCATTTTGAATTAAGGACCATTTGCAACTCCTCTAGTTTCTCTCAGTCACAGAATGAACAAGTAACAAAAGTGTTGTTAAAAACAATGATCAGCTTTTAGTCTGAGTTTCCCAATACAGCTTGAACAGCACTGTAGTTATGAAAACACAGTTATTCTTATTTAAAGACATTTATCTGCCTTAGTTACCAAAGAATATGAATGGAACTTATGGAGCAAGACCAGCTGAGGGCCACAAAGTTACTAAAGGGACTTGAGCATTTCCTCTACACAGACAGGATGAGAAAGTTGGGACTGTTCAGCCTGGAGAACAGAAGGCTGTGTAGAGACCTCATAGCAACCTTCCAGTATCTGAAGGGGGCCTACAGGGAAGCCAGAGAGGGACTCTTCATCAGGAACTGTAGTGATAAGACAAAAGGAGGGTGGCTTCAAACTGAAAGAGAGCAGCTTTAGATTAGCCTTTAGGAGGAAATTCTTTACAGTGAGGGTGGTGAGCCACTAACACAGGCTGCCCAGAAGATCTGTGGATGCCCCAACCCTGCAAGTCTTCAAGGCCAGGTTGAATGGGGCTTTGAGAAACCTGATCTAGTTGGAGGTGGCCCTGCCCACATCATGGGGGGCAAAACTAATGTTTTTAATGCCCCTTCTAATGCAAACCATTCTATGATTCTATGATTCTAAGGTCTATTTCAGGGAATTTATATAACTTCTCAAATGCAGTAACTAAGTCAGGTCCAGGAAAACATGTCAACAAGGCAGTCAGCTAAGGATGAGTCAAATATCTACTAGTTATATTTGTGTCATGTGACATTCCTGAGCGCATACCAGCTGCCAAAAATTTATTTTACTTTGTACCAAACGTATTCCCACACACAGACAACTACAATGCATTCAGAAGCTAACATAGTGCTGAAGACAACATCAAATGCAATAAACTTCTAAAAGTTAAGCAAAACTGCATCAACTTTTTTAAATTCTGAATAGAATGCATACTCATGGTTAGGAAAAGATTTCTCTAAATTAAGAAACAGGACATCCAAGAATAAAATGAATCCTGGTGTCTCATTGAAGTTAATAAAATCCTTTTTAATCATACTTACATTGATTCTGATACTGTTATTTATGCAGAATTAATATTAAGATTAGAGATGAATGTTTAAGACAGTAATATTTTAAAATAAAGGGTGTTTTCTGAATCATGATATTCTGATAGAACTTAAAAAATAATTTTATCTAAATATTTAATGGAATTTGAACCACATCTTAATTTTCATTATGTCCTATGAATTTAAGTATTCATTTTACTGGGATACACAAGAGCTACAATGTGTAGGAAAATGCAGTTTCATGTTTTTCACTCAAAAGCAAATGCTGTGCAACTTGCATCTCAGCATGTAATCTGGATAATCTCTTGATACCCAAAGGAGCCCTTTGTAGAAAAATAGTAGAATATTAGAAAATGTGGGGGAAAGATATTTGCCTAAGACTTTATATTTCTCTTCTTTGGTTCTGTTACAT
>NW_008675408.1:0-90789 GCF_000695815.1 Acanthisitta chloris
GGGGGCCCAGGCTGGCTCACCCGCACGGTTTGGTTTCGGGGCTTGGCCGCTTGGCCGCAGGCAGCGGTAGGACGTGACGCTCTGGGCTGCGAGGCTGCCCCGGCTGGTGCAGGAGTGAGCACAGTGAGCTGGATGTGACACAGGGAGATTAGCCCGAACGCAGCCGGAGCCTGCGAGGCACACGCAAGTACGTGGAACTGGAAACTGAGCTGGCTGCCACAGGCTGTACCTGGCACCGCAGCAGGGTAGACAGGAATCAGAAATTAGCCTCTGCATCTCTCTGTCCAGAGCCTCAGCACACCTGGACCACTTTCCTGAAGGAGCAGTGCGTTTAAAGGAAGAAATAGCGTAACTTTACCCTCCAAACGATACTAATATCTGCTGGAAATCAGCAGACATTTACGCACTTTTTCGTTTAGCTGTTAAAAATAGTATTCCCACTGAAGCAAACCAAAGCTTGGGAGACAGAGATGGGAAAGTGCGTCTGCTTTCCCCGCGCCCGCAGCTGCTGCGCCTGTCGCTGCTCCAGCAAACGGGACCATCTGCGGGACGGAGCTGGAATCGCAGTTCCATGCTGAACTGAAGACCAGTAATTCCCAGCAAAAGCACCAGAGGTCATTCCACTCTTTATCTCCACCTTAGACCAGCTTCTCAGCACAACAGCACTAGCAGGACCTCTCCCCTTTTCCTCTCCCTTCCGACTGCCTACGAAAAACCTGAACTGCAAATAAGGTTGTGTTTAGACAGGAAAGTGGTGGGAATATTGTCTGAGTAAAGACAGGAGGATCTGTCCCGGTGGAAAGGCCTTTGAGTGGTTTACAATATTTGCCTGTAATTGTACACATTCCTTGAACAAATCACATCCACTCATTTATTATCATGCTAAACAACGCAGTAGGTCTAGTACACAGGTGTGTCACTCACCCTGCTTCAGGCTAGAGACATTCACGATGGAATGTAATTTTTCCACATAGAGTTATGTTAATGCAGCGTCAGAGGTGACTGGATTTAGGAGATGAAAAAAGGGAATATGGGAGGAAAAATAGGCTGAACAAAATGTTCACCCAAACTTGGAATAAAATTACTGAGAGCAGGTGTTTGTTTTCTCCCCTGATATGTACAAAATGGTGATTAATTTTTTGTTTTAATAATTCTTATTTTAAATCTAAGTATTTATCTAGCTGCTGATGGCTTGATCTAAAAGACATGGCAATCAATGAGAACTTTCCCTGGACTTCAGATCATGTCACAAGTGTCAGCTGGATTTATATGTCATGGGAGTAGTAATGAGTAATAGATTGCTTGAGGCTTGAATACCTAGGGCTTTTCTTCTGGTTAAAGCAGGTAACACATGCAAAAAATGTGTTCCTCCTGTCAACTACCATGAGTATTTTCCATGTTAGATGCAAAGTGCTTGAGGCCCAGAATCCCACAGGAACAGAGGTGCAAGTTTAGGGGAAGGTAAAGGCTAAACACGCACACAGGTTTTGTGCAACTTTCCTATGGCTTCATGTTTCATCTCATATATGAGAAATGCAGTGCATAGGATTGATGGGCTTTGAGCAAAGAACTGAGTCCCAACCCAACCATGCCCATCAGAAAGGTAACCACTTCCTTCCTGGCCTTCCTCTCTACTTCACCAGGGAAGGTAGGTCACTCTTCTCATAGATTATTTTTCTTCCTCAGGAAGAACGGCTAGAAGACACATCCCCAGTTCCCAATATATACCAACACAGGAATTTTGCTGTTCTCACAGCCTTAATATTTATTTGCTATAACAGCCTCTGATGCCTCAGTCCATGTCTGCCCAGCACTTACACAGATAACGTAGCCTGAAACCTTTAATGGATGCCTAAGATTACACTGTGTCAGCACTTACTCACTGGCTTGTCTGAAAGTTTTTCATCTTGGTCAAGAGCTTCCATTCTCTTTAGCCTCCAGAAACATCAGGCAACCCTTGTGCAATTTATTGCAGTTTATAGTTTCTCCACATGGACGTCACTTCCAAAATATTCATTAGAAAAATTAGTCATTTACAATAAATGTTACATTTTTACAAGAAAATGCAGCAATTATTTATTAAACATCTGGATTTTTTCAGCATCACTTCATAATGGGGATGAGCCTGAACTGGAACACCTGATCTAAACCCTCTTTTGACTTTTGGATAATTTCAGATCCAAGTTCTTGAGGGCTGGAATTGTCTTCATTTCGAGTCTTCCACAGCTCTGAGCACATTGTTGGCACTTAACAAATAAACAATAGCAATCCAAAGCTGGACCGGAAATTAATGGCTAGGGTGTATCTGTATTTTATAAAAAATGTATATGTCTTCCATATTACCCATGCTACATCAAATGCAATGTCTTCTTTCTTTTGTAAACTGTACATGATTGCAGTTAAAAAATATAAATTCCAGCCCAGAGCTCATGGGGTTGCCAGGGAATATTGCCATTCTTCTTGTGGCGTGAAGGGTAATTCAGAGATGTGAACTGGCGTGATGAAGCTGTAAGACAAGTGCTGCAGAGCAACATAACTTGAACTGTGGCAGCACCTACTATTAAGCCCACCTGGGCTGGGGCCCAGCCTCTGACCAGCAGGCACACCTGGCCAGGAAGGAGCAAGTTGCATGTGATGGCACAAGAGAAACATGGACTAGTAACTGTGTCTCATCACAGAAGCTGAACCAGTTGTCTCGTTCATTCCCTGCTCTCAGAGAGAACAGAGAAGATGTCTTACCCAGGCTGGATTTACAGGGATATAGCTTCGCATCAGCACTCTCAAGATAATGAGCACTTTGTATCAGTAATGGAATCTTGTGGATTTTCCCCTCACAAAGCCATCACCTGTCCAAACCTTCCTGCTAACATCACCACTGCTTTACATGATCTGGGGTTTAGGCTACTGTTTGAAACTGTTCAGACTTGTAAACTAAAAAAAGAATGATTGAAAAGCATCTCACGTCGTCCACCCTCAGGAAAGAGAAATGCCCATAATTAGCAAGGACAGGCCCAAATGCAGTAGTACAGTAGCATTTTTTGCAATCTGTATTGCTTTTATCCAAAGGCTACTCTACATTTTCCTTAGCATCTGATTTTGAGCGTTTGGCTTTCTCTGTGCTTCACAGTGGAAATGAAGGAATGGTGAAAACTTCTGGCAGTTTTGAGAGAACAGAAGGAGAGAACATAGATGGAAAAGTTCTCCAGCAGAGGTGGAGTAATGGCAGCTGATATGCAAGGGGAAGTCATAGGAAACAATGCAATCTAACTTGTTCCAGCTGTCTGAGCAATCACAGGGACAGTGCCAGATGTAATATAGCTCTGGTTAGCATGAGCTGAGATCTGGGATGGCCTCCAAAAAACAAGGATGGGGAGAAGAGAAGCAGCAGCTTGTTTGTGAACAAAAGACTAAACTATTTGGTTGCTAAAATATATGCAAAGGAGGTATCCCTTCCCTTTGCCCCATGTGCAAAGTGGATCTAATCTGGGGAAAAGACAAAGGGAAAAATAATCCAGTTGTGGTTGTGCTGAATTCATTTGATAAACACTGGAAGCCGTGCTCAATGGGGAGGAGAGCTTGGAGTATGTTATTTTGGTTGTGCAGCAATTGAGTCCAGTGTTTTAACAAAATACTGCTGCTCTGTTTGAGAAACTGCATTTTTAAAACGTGAATCAACTGGGACAATTCACAACAGGAGAGCAGCTCTGAGAGCCCCTCCATTAAGTGTATGGTACATGGATGGTCAGTTCTTCCCAGGATTATATTTTGGGATGGAGGGCTCAAGTTACCTTGGGACTAGTTACCTAAGGTACAAATGACCAAGGATTATGGTAATTGAGCCCAGCCTACATGGCCAAGAAAGAGAACAAGTAATCTTACTCTGAACTTCCTTCTACCAATATTTAATCTAAATCTATCTTAAATCAATTTGTACTATGTTCAGTAGTGTCTACAACTGTTGAGTTTACCTTTCCCCTGAGCCATTTAGATGATGAAGGAAACCTAGAAGGACAATGTAGATCATCCCATTGCCTGCTTGCGGCTGTTCCCCAACCTGCAAGAGCACAGGCAGAACAGAGTGGGCAAGATAGACATTGATTTGAATGCTTCTCCAGAAATGTTTTGAAAAAGAGCCCTGCTGTAAGGAAGGATAATTCTGACTTGATTTCCAGAGGACATTAAGAAATACCTTCAAGATGTCTTTCCATTTTTAACTTGCTTATGTTGTGCCCATGAGGGTAGGATCCAGCTGTTCAATTTGCTCAAAGTAGCAAGTCAGTCTGCATAATGTGGTTTGAAGGAAAGGATTTTGGTTTGGCTCCACTAAATTTCAAAGCAACTTGGCAATGATTGTCATTATTGGCCTGTATTAAAGTGACAAAGTAGAGGGAGATAGGAAGCATTATTATCCCCATTTTACATAAAGAAAGGACGACATGGGGAACTCAGACAATTTTCTTACTCCACAGTCTTGGTTCAGCTCCATTCTTTCTCTGACACACAAGTCACAGCTCTGGGGAGAGTAGCAGGCATTGCACTATAGCATAAGTCTGCCACTCATCACCATTCTTAGTTAGGAAAACAGATCACTCAGCTTTGTGATCAGTTAAAAAAAAACCAACCTGAAAAGCAGAGTTAATTGTTCAATATAACAACAGAGAAGGCTTCCACAGCAAAATCTCTACTCCGTTCACAGTTTCTGAACACTACTGTAGTCATCCTCCTGGCAAATATGATCAATTATCATATACTTGTTAACATTTATAGATGTTGCCACATAATGTAGATATGGCTGTTCCTTCCCCCACAGCCACAGTCTATTTGAGCGATAAAAGCTGTTGCTTTCTCACAATCAAAGTGTCATCAGTCTTACGAGTATCAGATCTACACTGAGTTCTTGTCACAGGAATGCTTTACATTTATCACCTGGCATGTGCCACCTCTATGCCCTTTTTCCCAGGGACACCACTTCTGTGGAAATATGAATAAATGATGAATTGCATTTGTGTAATCTTGTGAAATGTTTTGACTACTAAAGTTGTTCCATAGCAGTTCATTAAAGGACACATAAAGTATTTAAGTTTACATTTTATAAAAAGATCTGGAATGCTCTGGCTGATAGCTTTCTTTCTATTGAGCATCTGTTTCCTATTTTTTTAACAGTTTACAGCAGTGGTTGGCCAATTCTGTACTAATAGTTGATCTTAACTGGATCAAAACATTGCGATTTCTTAACAAAGGTTAGAGAGTGTCCTTCTAACACAGCTTCCTATGGCTGCAACCAGCAATGTCCGTGTATCAACATCTGGTTTCAAAATATTAAAAATGATAAACACTTCCAGATACAATCCATCTGGCCTCCCAAAATTCTATGTCTGCATAATTTTGCTTTCTTTTTAAAAACCAAACACAGACTAAGTTTGGCCCTGCTACATTGCTGAAGAATCTTCCTGCTTCTAAGTGTGGGGCAATGCTCGTGGTCAAGTTTTGTTGGAAGTAAACATCTGTATCTGGCCAACTGTTGTGTCTAACATCAGCTGTATTAGTAAGAGATAAGTGGAAATTCTTTGTTTGATTGGCATACGGTATCTGAATGAATCGGAAGGCTGCACTGGAGAAATCATGGTGAACTGAAGGAGCAGTGAAGTTTGCAGTGCTGGCTGCAATCAGGTTTTGAAAGCTGTTTGCTTGCTGCCCATCTGCATCATGTCAGTCCCCTCAAAGACAGCACCAAGCCTGCAGGATTGCTACTCAGTTCAAATGCAGTCACAGTTTGTGATTCACTACTTTGCTCCAATGACACGTATTCCTTGGCTCAAGCACCTTGCAGACAGGTCTGCAGCACCACAAGGGTCAGCGGAACGGGGACCACCCGTCTCCCTTCTGGCCAGAGATACTTCCTGTGGGATGGCTGCTGCCGCTGTGACTAAACAACACCGGACTACTTCCTCTGGCTTCTCTCCCCTTCCTTTTCTTTTTCCATGCCAATTCAGGGAGCTCTGTACTGTTGAGTCTCTGACTGTTTTACCCAAATGGAAAGATGATTTGTATTTCATATTCACAGAGAAATAACAAGTCATTCCTGCACAGATAACTGTGCAGAGTAGAAAATGTAATTGGTTTTGTTAGCTTTTAATTAATGATTCTACTTAAGGATTCAAAATTATGTATATAAAGGAATGGTGAAATTATTAATAACATATGGAAATTAACAGAGGTGTGGGAGATCAGTATTCCAAGTTCAGTCGAATTCAGAAGTTCATCTTATCATTTTTGTGTCCCTCAGTGGTCTACTTTGCAATGAAACAGTATTTTTCCCTGAGCTTTTAAAAAACTGAACAGGTTCCAGTAAGCTTTGAAAGGAGGACACTGAACAGGCCTTTCACCCCAGATGGAGTGCTCCAGTTTAAAGCTGAAGAGGTAATCAAGATGGGAATTAACACTTCTTTCACTCTTCCAAGATTTTACTGGCCCTAATGAGAGCGTGTTTTCATTAAAAAAAAGAACAGATAGCATTTTTCAGACAGCATTTTTCAGACCAATGTTAAGGAAACTTCCCTCTCTGACCATCCATGAGCCACTCTGCCAGTCACACCTGCACTACTTGTGCTAGGACTGAAGCCCCTTCGCAGTGGGCAGCTCCAGTGAGCCAACAGGACTCTGCACAAATCACACTCCCAGCCAGACCAGGTTTCCTTATCAGCTTGACCCACGTTTCCCTTAGCAGATACTCAGACATCCAGATCTTTCAAACAGCTAAATCTTGGTGCAATAACTAAGTAACAGAGTAACAGCTTGAGCTGGTGCCTCCGGGAATGGACCCTGAACAAAGGGACCCCTGGGCTTTTATACCCTCACAGTCTAAGCGCAGGAAAGTCTGGGGGTCATCAGCTGCTGCTGTGTCTCTCAGTGTCTGGTCACCTGGCTGCACCACAGGTCCCTGTGCCCTTTGGTATGCATGGGGTCAGCAGATCGCTGCCTCTTGTCTGGGGCTCCAGCCACCCAGAGCTCAATCTGCAGCTTGCACTGCAGCTGCACACTGAGCTACCTGCACTATATGTGCTCCTTAACAACCAGGACATAGATACCTGGTACTCCATGGTCTGTTGCACAATAAACCAATCAAAAATATACCCTGAATGGAGTGGGTGAAAACGGCAACCACAAAACCTCATATATTTATTTTATCAAGGAAAATATTCTACTCAGTCCAACCAGTCTAAATGTTTCATTACATTGTCATGCTCATTAGTTGCCTATATTTCTAAATCCAGGTTCAGGCCAACTTTCCTGATAAACCAGAGACAGCAAACACCATCCTAACACTGTACCTAATCTCTCATGATTGATGTGACTGTTGCTAATGTTTCCTGGAGTAATGATGGCTTGCCAGGTGCTGAGAAACAAAAGCACAGTCAGGCCATATAGGAAGCTAACTAAAACAGAGGTTTAGAGCTGCTCTAGTTCTACATGTATATAATTAAAAACCTTGGGAATAACAAATCAGTGAGAAAACTCCATGGCAAACTGCCAGCAGTTAGTGTCAAATAAGCCCCACTCACCTGCAGCTGCCACCAGAAATCCAGACAGAGATGGCAACTCTTTTTTTTCTTGACTGAGATCTGAGGTAGCTCCTTTTTACCCTGTTTACAGCTGGAACTTCGGTTTCCATCCATTTTTTGAAAGAAATTCAAGCATAACTTACCTTCAGTCTGAGAGACTTAATAATTCAATCTTGACAACGGTTCTTTTATTTTCAATTTAAGCAGCCAAAATTGATTTTGCTCATTAGTGAAAGAAATTCTCAGGAAAATGCAAGTGTTGCCTCATGGTTCTTATTGACCAAGAGCTGCCAAAGTCACACAAGACAACCATCCCAGCAGTATCCCTGTGTCACACTAGAGTTTAATTAATTTGATCGTTTCATA
The DNA here is from genome assembly GCF_000695815.1 of Acanthisitta chloris. Taxonomy (NCBI): domain Eukaryota; kingdom Metazoa; phylum Chordata; class Aves; order Passeriformes; family Acanthisittidae; genus Acanthisitta; species Acanthisitta chloris. The sequence goes on from NW_008675408.1 coordinate 7,929, forward strand.
ACAAAATCATTTGATAACCATACATAATTCATAGGGTAGCAAGAAACATCATCAAATTCATCATCCCTTGCTTTTACCTCCTACACTGAACATTTTAAAAATTTTAATCTTTGAAGTCTTTTCATTCTTTCCTCCTCTTCCTACTTTGATTTCCCCTGACTTTGTCTTCCCTTTTCTCAAAAGAACATTTTCCTCCATTGTAAACCCAATAATATTACTGTTCTAAGGGCTTGTGCTTAGACAGAAATGGTCATGAGCCTTTTGTCTTTCAGCAGCAGATGAGGAAAAAGAACTCTGAAGATGTCTGGATTAATTTGCTTAAAACTGCCTGTAAAGAAAATCAGAACCAAATTATGTTCTCTGTTTTATTAGGAGGAGGGAGTAGATATTCAGTATGTTCTTAAGTTGTGACTGTTGCTTCTGAACACCTGCTATCCTGCCTCATTCCCACTGCTTCGAGGTTCACAAGGCTCCACTCTCTCTGGCTTGCCTGGGCACCCATTTCAATGTAAGGGAAATTTCTATCCCTGAGCAAAACTCCTGCGGGTATGAGAAGCTAGCAAGGAGTGTGATGACTGTTAGCAGCCTAGCCAGGGAGGGCTGCTCATGGTCTCTAAAAGGAACATACAGAGGTCTGAAATTGGGAATGAGACTGTGAGATGAGTCAGGGTTCAGGATTCAGAAGGAAGCAGAATTTTAAGCAGTTATTTCACTATCGGCGTGAGGCTGAGGAGCCTGTCTTTCCAAGTGTAAAGCAAAGGTTTCATCCTCTGTTTCCTGAGAAATGACACTGCAGTGGTGAAGCAGTTCTTGTCGTACTGTCTTCACAGTTTGGGAGAAGGCATTTTGGGAATCCTAATACTTGTATCTGTCTTCAAACATTTGCAAAATCATTACATATATAAATAAATAAAAGATTTCATTGAATAATGTAGTCCTGCCGCTGACGTCTGCCTCACAAATACTTTATCTATTTGGCATGACTTCACCAAAACATGATTGACCTGCATAGAGGCATATGCCCTGTGTTGAGACCAAGTGCTGCCTGGAGCTACAGACTTACTACCAATTATTTTGCTTTTGTAGACACTTAGATAAAAGTGAATTAATTTGAGATTAAGTTTGGCTAACTTTATGGTCATGATTTTTTTTTTTTGCTGAATAAATTTGCTGCCATCCATCTTCACTGAGAAAAGGATGGAAAGACAATATTAGACATTTTATTGATATTAAAGAATAATCAAGTAACTGCATATTTAATCGTGTTGACCTTGGAAAACAGGAGTCTGAGAGTTATTCATTGAATCAAGACAGAAAACTTTTGGCATTATCTCTGCAAGAATACATATCATCAACACAGTTAAATATGCCCAAGGATCTCTATATGAGGCATAAATAACTGCATAATTCAATTTAGCAAACAAGCTGAGAAAATAAAATAGTCTCAGCAAATAATTTAGTTTCCCAAGGCAAATCACAAAAAGGTAAAGAAGCAAATCAGATATTTGCTATTACTTATTCTCTAGATCTTAAAAAGCTTTTTTCCCTTTATGAAATAGAAATAGTTGGGTCAGAACCTGGTTTTGTTTCTGTTGAGACTAATAGAAATAGAATGACTTTCATAGTAAGGAAGCAAATCCATTTTGCCAGAGAAATGCTGTAAGAACTTATCCATGCTCTCTGACATGTAGATAACATTAGTATTTAGCTTTCCTATCTGATAGCATTGTTTTAGTATGAACTTCTTATTACTTTGGAAAGTTTCTTGGTCTGACTTCAAGATCCCTGAAGAGTGATAGCCTAAAATTATTTCAAATAAAGCTTTATGAAAATAAAAACAAACAAAAAGAAAATTATACTGGCTTCAAATTTATCTGCTCAAGTGTCTAGGTTGCCACAGATCAATTTTAACCTCTGCAGAAGCATATAAAAATAAATACAAGGCCTCTTCAGTTGTAGTTTTCACAATCAGCCTTCACTGAAACTTTAGACAACTAAATGCTGGAAGACAGAATAATATTAATATATATATATGAACAGGATATATATGCAAACATACAATCCACTTGCTAGAAGATTTTATGGATGCTCATGAGTATGAACAGTTAAGCTAATATTAAGAGCTAAAGACATTAGCTGTTCAGTGATGCACTTAATTAAGTTCTTAAGTTCCTATTTGGTAACAGGTTCTCTGTCCATTCCATTTGTGTTACATGTTTCTTCGATTGTGCAAGTTCAGTCCTATAATAAAGGAATGTATTTCCTGCTATCGGTAAATATGTAAACTCATAGGGATCATTTACACTTGAAAATTAGCTTGGTGCAAATGGAGGTGAGAAATTAAACTATTTCTGTGTAATTCCACATGTAGATATTATTGCACATTAAAATTTTCTGCTCATGGGATTATTCAGGAATATTGATCCAGAATTTCTGCTTCAGAAAAACTGCCTAGGTACAGTACCACATTTGGAAAAGTCCTTCTGTTCTATATTCAACTCACATAACCAGAAAAGGAGTCAAGGTAGAAGAATTGTCTGGGCTGGCAGAAAATCATTAACAGAGATGCCCAGCACACGGCCAAGCCTTGATGCTTTAATTCCAAAGGATTTCATTCATTTTTGCAGATTTACTTCAGTGAGTATGTACCAGTGATGAGATCAGACCTATGATTCCTTGAAACCAGTTCTCCCCTTGCCTACTTGTATGCTACCTCTCTTCAGAATAGCTAACAGAGACTGGTGAAAAGGTACTTGTATCTCACACACAGAAATTATGTTTAATCAAGGGCTGCAATTTAATCTCAATTTTAGGGGCAGTTGCTTAGAGAGGTGAGGGGGCAATCCCCTTGCAACATTCTACTGGTCCCAGTTGCCCATCATCTTGTCCAGAGGGGAGGGCTTCCTATTCCTTTCCCGCAAACATTGGTCACTGATCTTCTCTGACAAGACGACAGCTGAATCAGATCGGCTGTGGTGTGAAAAGGGTTGCTGAGATTTCATGTTGATGAATATTGGTTATGTGCTTGTGGTCAACTCCTGGGCCAGAGGAATTAATGATCCGTTCTGGCCTTAACCACTGGAAAACTTTGCTGCTCTCAAAATGTTCCTTTCTTACAGAGACCCTGAAAGACAATGTGTTGCACAGTGTCTTCTTCAGCTTGTATTCGTTCTGAAATTCAAACGCTGATTTTGGGCCTGTCCTGGTGACTGCATTGTCTGCAGACATCTAGTTAAGTACCAAGAAGTCTTGCAGAGTTGCTGGACTGTGACAGTTGTGGAGATAAGGATTGAATTGAATGTGTTACGAGACCATAAAGAACTACTGACAGTTAAGGCTCTACAACTTACTGCTGGTCAAATGTACCCTTCTTTTGCCCATTTCAGACAGGAAGAGTAACAGGAACATTTGTGTGTTTGCTTGCCTAAAGACAAAAAACTCTTTGTAAAAATATAAAATCTGGATACAAGCTGGCTGGTGAGATCTTAAAATACTGGCTTCAAATCAAACACAAGAAAGGTATTGGTGAAGGCCATGTCACACACAAAGAGGAACATAGTGATATTCAGCTTTGGAACCTCCCTTGGGCTGTGGAAACAAATCAAACTTCATTTAGTCAAAATATCTTCACAACTAGACAGAGTTCTACTTTGTTTTTGTCTCTTAAATGTAAGCATCGATGTAAAAGGGCATCAGTGACTAAATGAAGCTGTACATTTGTTTTCTGTACAAAAAGACTGCGTTTTCTTAAGGCCTATCCCAAACAGATCACTCAACAACAGCCGTTACAAATAATGTCTCCTCTTAAAAATAAGAAAGAATTCAATAATATTCATATGGTCACTCTTCCTTAAGATGCTGCTTACCCCTACAAAGTGATAGACTTATAAAACTAAGTTGTACAATAAGTTGACCTTGACCTCTAAAGTTCAACTTAACCATTAGTTTAGCTTCTCTGGAGAACATGCTCACACCAGCTATTGTTTTAATTTCTGAGTGTTTGACTAGGCTGAGCCTATAGCCAATCTTTAAATCTTTAAAAGAGGTGACTGTAGGATTATCATGTAGGTAAATATATGCCCAAAATGTCATTTTTACTCTCCATTAAGAAAGAGTTAAACAAAATGTTTCAATAGAAAGTTTAATAACAAAAGACATTTATGATGTTTACTTAAATTTTCTGGACCATTAAGTCTAAATGACATGAGTTATTGGATGCTATATCTGGCCAAAAAATCTTTTTGACCAGTCTAAGTTTTACTCCATGCTGAGCTGCCAGCATCCTTATTGGGGTGGGGTGGGGGGGAAGTCTCTGGTCAAATCCTAGTTTTCTCAGTGAAATCTGGATTCAGAATAGCCATTCATGCCAGAAAGTACCTTTTGAAGTTTACATTAACATAGATATTTATTTATTTTCCCTCTGTAACAATGACAGTGGTTGAAATAAACTGTTTAATTCTAAATAGAAAACACATCTGCTGTTTCTGCATTGTTTGTGGTTGCTGGAGGGGTGACAATTTAAACCAAGTAGCACACATGACATTTTAAGTGAGATGTTGTATGAGGATTTGCAGCTGCTGCACTTTCCTATTTTCCTCTCGCCTGATGGCACTGCTCCATTGCAGGGCCTGTAAACCCTTCCGTTCCCAACACAGCTCTCAATGGGAACCTTTATACATATCCTTACATACAAGCATACATATGTGTATACAGGTGATATTTTTGATATGCTCATTTTAATTTCTTTTGAGTAGAAGAGCATTTTCTATACTGACTAGGATCTCATAGGCCAGCACAGCACCAAGATGATTGGATTAGACCAGACTTTGCTAATGACTAGGTGACAAATAGGAGTCTCAGAGCTCCAAAAGCAACCTGCAGTTAAGTCCTGACCCTTTTGCAGTGAACAACCCGGCCCACTTGGAGATCCAGTGTGTTTGAATTACCCCTGGGCTGTGATTTTTCATGCGCTGGAGAGCCATGAGTTCAGACCTGAGCTGGCCCCATTCTCTCTGGCAGCAACCCCATTATCTCAAGGCTGCTGGACAGCGTTAAACAAACAGAAAGTGCTGTGGGATTGGACTGAGTGAGGTAGTCAGAGGCTAAGAAGGCTGGACCTTGTCCAGTCAGGGAAGTTGCGAGAATGGACACAAGCACCACCCCATCTCCCTGCTATCATCCCCTCTTGCCTACAGATGCTTTAATGTGTTAACTGTTCTCCAACCCAGGTACATGTTGACTGAGTAACAGACCTAATTCATGCCCAAGCACCTCAGAAATGTAAGCCCTATTCACAAAGGTGGGCAGTGCTGCAGTGCCAATGCCTAAACTAGGGTGAAATGATCTTCTTTTGGATCCCTATAGCGGTTTAGCCTGAAGGGCATACTGCGTCTTTCAGGTTAATCAACTTGGCCCTAAATAAATGAAGGCTACAATTCTAAATTCCTTTGATATTTTGGAAATTTTGCCTGTTCACTAGACTGAGACAGTGAAACTCTCTATTTCCTTCATTCCAGTGTTCCTAGGCTGCTTTACGTTTTATAAACTCCTGGGGTTTGACAGTGCAGCAGTGCAATCCACTAACCATAAAAACTGTGTGGGCTGATATTTGACTCCTATATTATGGCTGAAGAGACTAAAAAAATGTGTGAAATTCTTGGGCAAGTGTCTGAAAGAGGGCTGGAGCCCATGATATCCCAGTAAACAGACTCCATTGCTTTTCTGCTGATGTTTTCAGTTCAAAGAAAGATGTTCATATTCTATTTTGCCATAGCTTTCTGGAGAAGAGGCTTCCTCTTTTCCTTCTTGAAAAAGAATCCTACTTTGGACCTGAATGGAAAGTTATGACGTTTTCTTTGCCATTATGGGATATTGTGTTTATTCCTCTCTGTTGTCTCAGCAAAGCAAGAGCTTCTCTTTGGAACTTATGAAATGCCTTGAGTAGAGCAAATTATTTCCCTTGGGAGGGACCAGATTACAACAAACTTCAAATATTAAAAAAAAATAAAATTCCCAGGGAGGAGCCTCAGTATCAACCTACAGGTCATCACCCCCCACAGCCCTCTTTGCATTGTACAAACTGAACTTTGTCCTGCACTAGTTACTAATGTGCCCAGTCCAATCTTCAGAAACAAAGCATAAACACACCCAGCCAAGTGCAAGCTTAATATAAATGTGCTGCCTTTTCCTCTGGTTACAGTTGTGAGAAATTGTTTGTGTTTTAAGAGGGAGGACAGGGAAATCAGTTTCCAGGTTGGGCCTCACTGTAGCCCCGCAAGCAGGGAGGACAGAGGCCAGCTCCAGCACAGGAAATCTTCAAGTGCTGTTAGTGAGCTGCACGCCGATGGGGATGTGCAGGACCATGTGCTTTTGCAGGGTCATGGCGTGTTTGGGGGTTTTTGCAATGCTGGCCCCCACACAGCAGCCACAGAGAGTGAGGCCATGGTTTTCTGTCAGTTCAAGGAATCATTGGACTGCCAAAGAAACCACATAACAGCTATTCAGCAGATGAACTCAAGTAATGCCACAGCACTTGGGTGGCCATATTTATACTGGGCTAGCCAGGAATGTCAGGATTTCAGCATTCACAAAAAATTTACTTCTGGCACAAACTATCTCTGTCATTTCAGCTCCACTCCTCAGTCTCAAATGATCCATATTGTTAGGAGAGCTTCAGTGTTTGGAGTAGCATGTGTTTCCCCTCTCCATAGGTTTTGGGACTAAGGAAATGAGTCCTGCCTAGCCTTCCTCTTCAGCAGTTCTGCTTTCCTCTAAGTAAGCAATGGCAAACATGAGATGGGAAAGAGATACATCTGAACTCATGCAATCTGTCACAGCACAGGCTTTTTACCCTTGGATCTGTCCCATCTCTGTCTGCACAGCCATATTTCAAGGTTTTGTCATGGGTCACATCTGCCAGCAATCATGTGGAAGAAATATAGAAAAAGAGCAACATGCATTAGCTCCACTCTCTTCCTCCTAAAGCACTACTGGGCTCTTGACAAACAGACAAACTCTCGTGCTGAAGAAAACCGGCCTAAACCCTACCCCAGAGAAGCGACTGGCAAGCCACCCTGAGCTTCAGCAGACATTGACCCACAGAATTGGAAAACTGTGGACCCCATTTACATAGGAGGAGATGAGGAGCTGAGGCACAGCCTCACAGCTCCCCAAAAACATCTGTCCCACAAGGAGGTTCTGAGTGCTGCAATGGGTAAGGTCACAGTGAAAACTGTCTTACCACTCAGAAATGCTGTCTAGGAAAAATAGTGGTGGATTTTGGACTTGTTCAGGATTCCGAGGCATCTAGTGGGCCAAGGGAAGCAGATCTGTGCTCCTATCTACTGAAGTGCTTCATGCTTCAGGGCCCTGGGCCTCCTTGGCTGTGCAAGAGCAGAGCAGCTGTACCAGTCCTCCCAGTTACTCCAGCAGCTCCCGGCAGTATCAGTTCAATTGCACTTGAGATATATGACTCATTTACACTTAAGCACAAAGTCTGGTATATTTTGAAAGGCTCAGATTTAATGCATGTGCAGTCTACCTTCAGGTCAGACATCTCTTGGGAGAAGCATGTTCTTTCATATATTGTTTCTAGGCTAGGAAATACCAGGTAGGAATATAGGAGCTCTGAGTATGGTTAAAAGGGACAAGTAAAGATACCCCTGTAACAGGGAAGTGGCATCAGCTTTTCAGAAGTAAAGGTAGATAACATTATTCTTATGGATCTTTTAATCTCAATGCGCTGTCAAGCTGGACTGTGATCCCAGGACCATTTTTTCAGAATTATTCCATTTCTCTGCATTATGGGACAAAATAACCAAGGAGGATTTGCAAAAAAAAACCAAACCCAAACTTAACCAACTTGAATATCAGAGTACCAAAATCAAGCACTTCCAAGTGATAATTTAGTCTTCGTAAGTGAAGTTCAACTATCACATAATACCAGCTCTATAAAATAGTACTGACATTCCTCGTGATCATTTAGGAGCACTAACCACATCTGGAAAAATCCCTCACTGCAAAGTTTTCTAAAGTATTGGGTGACTAGGTAGGATCTTCTCTTATGTGAGATCAATGAACCACCAAAACCAGCTGGTGCTGACACAAACATCTTTTTAATCATGGAGGCCTGACACACAAAAACATTTCTCTTCAGCCAATGTGGTGGGCCAAGTGTTTAAGATACAAGATTTGCCTAGGTACTTGGAGCTGAAATGGAAGCAAGACCAGTGAAACATTCAATCTTTTTGCAGCATTTTAGTGTCTCTTTTACAGACTTTCTCTTTTTTATGCTTTTTTTTTGTTTTTCAATTCAGCAAATTCAGCGCAGAAGAGAGGCTTGAATGTTTTCCATTGGATTTTTTCCTCAAAATAAGAAACAGTAGCTTGAAGAAAGCACTGAAGATTATTGAAAGAGTCATACCAAGACATTCTTTTCTTAATAGAAAATGTTCCATAGGTACACTATGAACAGGCAATATTGAACATAAATAATATATAAACAAACAAAATATCCTCAAAATCCCAGTAATGGGAAACTGATCACAGCTCTATTCAAGTTAGTGGGAAGTTTACCAGATGTTGCCAGGGATATGCAGATTTCATCTGCGTCATAAGGAGTCAGTCCTGAACTACAAAAGATAATGAACTAAACACTCTGGACATGAGGAATGACAAATGAAAATCAGGGAAATCCATACACTGTTTGGTGCCATGTCTACAGGTGTTATTCTAGAAATAGGTCAGTGATAGGAAGGCTGATTCAAGCCAACTGTGATCACTAAAAGCCAGTGCCAGGTCAGCAGCAACAGCTGATAATTGACAACACTGTTTGTAATCTGTGTTGTTTGCCCCTTTGAGGTGTCTTCTTCCAGTCAGTATCAGTATATTTGAAGAGCTTGCAGAGAGATGCTAAAAATAAGGACAGAAGCACTTTGCACACATCAGGCAGCTCTTTAAAAATCAATCCCCAAGAGCATTCAATAGCTATACATGCTACACAGTCCCATAGTCTTCTTCACCTGTGTAATTCAAGTTGCTCCAAACAGAGCTGCACCACTAGTAATGCATATGGTATGTGAACCTGGAAAATTTTGAAATATTTGAACTGCTATTCTCTGATAATATTTAGATTAAAAACCCTTGGAGGTATGGACAATATCTTTATGTGGTGCCTAGAAAACCTTGGGAGGGAGTGAAGATTGAGGCTATGACAACTTCCCTGGGTCAATTTCAGTAAGAATTTCTGTTTCTGCTCTTCCTACATCTAAAGAGAGTGACTCAGACTATACTGGGAAAAAAAATAGAAGCAAAATTGGTTATCCATGGTCCTTTTCCATATATAGGTAGGATACTATTATGACGTAAGTTCTGCTTATGACCTGTGACAATTACAACATAAGTTCCTACTAAAGTGAGTAAAGAGTTATAAAATAGAGTGGCTGCATGGCACCAGGATTATCCACAGAAGCTGTGTCCGCATGGTACTTTTTCTTTCCCAGGGCCCTGTAAATTTGGAGCTAAGCCAGAAGTAGCTGTTACCTCTTTGCACTGGATCCACAATGCTGGTGAGAGCAGAGAAAGCCTTGGACCTTCTTTGTGCTGCAGCTCTGGTGTAGGCAGATTCCATGTCGGACTGAGGTTGTGTGCCAGGTAACTTGTTCAGTATCCAAAAAACCTTCAGCTTGCACACTCAGCCTCCCTAGTTTGATGCTGTGAAAGTGGGGTGCTGTTCCATGTTACAGAGGCTGGAACAGCCTTACAAACTCCTCCATGCATGCTGCATATGTCTCATGAAGAGGGCCTTGCTGAAGGGGTGCAGCAGTTATTTGCAGCCCCAGGTTAATGGGAGCTCAGAACACCCTATGGAGCAGTGAGGGCTTCTTAGCCCTCAGCATTTCAATTTAATACAGAGAGCTCCAAGAATTGTTCCAATAAATCCAGATGCTTGCAATCTCTTTTCACCCTAGTACCTCCTCCTTGAGACCATGTCTTCTTCTGCGCCAGCAGTGTGGAAATACAGCTTTTGAAGTCACATCAGTTGTTCTAGTGATTTCATAATTGTTGCAGAAGTGGTAATCCCATCTCTTACAGATGATGAAATGTTTGAGTGGGACTATATGCTTGGGAGGATTACAACATTCAAGAAATTTAGTAAGCCACAGATTTTCTAAAGCCCTTCAGTTTTATCTGTGCCTTCCTCTATCTAGTTCAGATGACAATGTGCTTTTAGGTTTGGCTGGGCGAGTTACTGAAGTGTGATCCATTGACATATCTATGTCCTGTCTAAGTGTCCCCTGTTCTGAGTTTTCACATGGTACATTGCACTACAGAGACTGTAGAATATTAGGAGTTGAAAGGGACCCATGAGTATCATCAAGTATTTCTCTTGGCCCTGCACAGGACATCCCCAAGAATCACACCATGTGCCTGAGAGCATTGTCCAAATTCTTCTTGAACTCTGTCAGCCTTGGTGCTGTGAACACTTCCCTAGGTAGCTTGTTCCAGTGCCCAGTTACTCTCTGAATGAAGAACCTTTTTCTAATATCTAACCTAACTCCTCTGACACAACTTCAGGCCATTCCCTGGGGTCCTGTCACTGGTTGCCATTACCTGCCCCTCCACTTCTCCTTATGAGGAAGTTATATACAGTGATGATGTCTCCACTTAGCCTTCTCTTCTACACTTCCCTAGGTAGCTTGTTCCAGTGCCCAGTTACTCTCTGAATGAAGAACCTTTTTCTAATATCTAACCTAACTCCTCTGACACAACTTCAGGCCATTCCCTGGGGTCCTGTCACTGGTTGCCATTACCTGCCCCTCCACTTCTCCTTATGAGGAAGTTATATACAGTGATGATGTCTCCACTTAGCCTTCTCTTCTCCAGGCTGAACAGACCAAAAGACCTCAGCCTCTTCCCATATGGCTTCCCCTCAAGTCACTTCACGATCTTCACTGCCCTCCTTTGGACACTCTCTAATAGCTTTATACCTTTATTGTATTGTGGTACTCAAAACTGTACAAAATATTCAACGTGAGGCTATACCAATGCAGAGCAGACTGGGACAGTCACCTCCCTCAACCAGCTGGCAATGCCTCGCCTGATGCACCCTAGTTGTTTGGATATTATTTACATGGACCTGTGTATACAATTGGTTAGATCCATGCTCCCATATCTAGGCACTGTCATTATGATTAAAGGGGAAGCAAGGCTCCAAATGGTGGAGCTAGCTACCCATATTTTTTTGCCTGATCTGAGTTATGTCATGACTAAATCAAGAAAATTCCTTCACACCAAGATATTTTCTCTGGTAACTACAGCAATTTTACTCAACAATATACATTTCCAGTCAATGGAAGACATTTGCTCCTAGATGGATGCAGCTGCCATAAAGAAACAATGACACATGAAGGTCCAAGAGAAAACATTTAATTCTAACAGAACATGCCCAGGAAATACCAATCAATTCATATAGTAACTGATCATCTTCACTCTTAAAAACTCAAGCTAACAGCTGTGCCCTGTCTCTTCTTCCAGAAATGAGTCCAGATTCCTTTTGACCTGGTGTACACTATTCATTTCTATTGTAGATTTTGGCAGTTTGCTTCATACTTTTAATTATACCCTCTGAGCAATGAAAGTCATCCTGAATAGTTTACAGCCCGTGCCTCATATGCAAGCTGTAACCTCTTTCTTTGGAATTAGCAACAAGTCACACAAACTTTTATTTGAAACAATCCATTCCTTTTCTGGTGTATACTGTACTGTATTTCCTGCAAATTCCTATCTATTCCAGCTGCAGTAGAACTTTAGTCTCCATTGGCTTGAACACAATGCAGACATTTACTCCATGTATCCTTGATTTGTAAAGCCTGAAGCAGCAATTGCATTGTCTAGCCTAACTTCCTGTAAAATTAAGGCCATAAAATTTCATTTATCTATTTGCAATGTGAGGCCTAATACATTGCACTGACTTGAATGCATATTCTTCTATTTTCACTAGAAGTTTATATGAAATACAGCAGTCATGATTGCATTCCTCAGCTTCCATATTCCCTATAGAGGCCTGTAATCGAATCCACAAGGTATTAGGCATTGAAGAATCAGATCAAAATGGTCAAATGGTTGCAATCTTTCCTGATCAGTTTTCATGTATCCCTATGGGGTCACAACAACCCTGTGCAATGCTACAGGCTGGGGACGGACTGCCTGGAAAGCAGCCTGTCAGAAAGGGACCTGGGGGTTCTGGTCAACAGATGGCTGCACATGAGCCAGCAGTGTGCCCAGTTGACCAAGAAGGCCAATGGCATCCTGGCTTATCTCAGAAATAGTGTGGCCAGCAGGACCAGGGAAGTGATCATCACCCTGTACTCGGCACTAATGACAATGCACTTTGCGTCCAGTGCTCAGTTTTGGGCCCCTCACTACAAGAAAGACACTGAGGAACTGGAGTGTGTCCAGAGAAGGGCAACAAAACAAGTGAAGGGTCTGGACCACAAGTCTTGCAAAGAATGGCTAGGGGAGCTGGGGCTGTTTAGCCTGAAGAAAACAGAGGCACAGAGGAGACCTTATTGCTTTCTACATCTGCCTGAAAGGAGGATGTAGTGAGATGGGGGTCAGTCTCTTCTCTCAAGTAATCAGCAATAGGACAAGACAAAATGTCCTCAAGTTGCACCAAGGGAAGTTTAGATTGGATAGTAGGAAAAATTTCTTCACTGAAAGAATTGGAACAACTGCTCAGGGAAGTGGTTGAGTCACCAACCCTGAAGGTATATAAAAGACTTGCAGATATGGCACTTGGGCACATGGTTTAGTGATGGACTTGGCAGCTCTGGGTAAACATTTGGGCTTGATGATCTTAAAGGTGTTTTCCAACCCAGATGATTCTATGATTCTGTGTTTCCGTGATTCTATGCACGGTGATTAATTTTCTCATTTCAAGTTTCAGCATGGTTTTACTGCAATCTGTATATACTTTTCTGGAGTAGAAAATTATATAGATTCATGATAAATATTACTATTACACTGTTTATGGAGCTTGGAAGGGATCTTGCTAAACCTTATCATTACTATTATACTGTTTATGGGGCTTGGAAGGGATCTTGCTAAACCTTATTTTTGATAAAAAATTATTTTAGATGGAGTTTATTTTTCTGGTTTTTTGGTTAAGCAAATTGCTGTATATTGATGAAAATATTCACCTTCAGATGGCAGAAAGTATATGAAAAGATTCGTTTGAAATGCTTCCAAAATGGGGAAAGATACATTAGAGTTGCTTTTGAAGAGAAGGTTCACGTCTTTCATCTGAGACCTTGCACTATGAACAGCATCTGCAAGGGTGGCAGTTCTTGGGCTGACATTATGGACTTCGTCAGACATTTCAGACTAGCTTTTGAAAAGTTGTCTCAGTGTGAGATATCTTTTCCTAAAAATGCAGAGCCAGTTTATGCTGAAGGCAGAATAGAAGTACAAGAATGATCACTCCCTGCCCTGTATTTAGATCATAGTTCTCAAGTATCCAGAATGAGTGAGAGAAACAAGTCATAGAAAAACAGTCAAAAGCAGATTCTTGAAGAATTTGGTATTTTTGCAATATTTGCTGTAGAATTAGAACATAAAATAGTCTTCATCCTCCTCTATTTCCCACTCCTGCACTATATGTCCTACTTTTGCCTAAAAATGAATGCTTAGATATCTGTTGAAGTTTGATTTTAAAAGCCGCTTCCATTTATATAGTTTTCAATGCTTGAGAAAGTTGGCCCAACAAGCTGGAACTCTGGAGGTTATTTCCAGCACAATTTAATGGCACAAAGAACTACTTAAGTCTGCAAGAGAAGTAAATACACTATTCCAGCTGAGTGACTAAGAGGGCTCATTGGTATGATCAAGTGAGTGAATTGCACAAGCCAATTCTATATCTGAAAGTCATGCTTGTTCTAATTTATTTAGGAGCTTAGAGTAAGTAGGCAGCATTTTGGTATTGATTGAAGCATAACAATCCTTACAACTGTCTATCCAAAGCTGTAATAATCTGATGCAGGAGTGACTTAGTCATGCAATATTGGAACATTTTCTTTCCTCGAGAAAGCATCAAATACAACATAATTATTCATAAAGATTTTATAGAATGACCATTTGCAATCCTGTTATTATTATTCTTCTTTTCTAGTATTGATATGAACTGGTTACCCCAAACTATCATGTGATTAAAAGAGAAATGTAAAGAATCAAACAGTATTAAATGATTATAGACTGACTCTTGCCCTCTACCCTACTTGTTGTAAGCTCTGTTGTGCAACAGAGTGTAGTGACATAAAAAGGCTATAGGCCCTTTTTATCTTTTTGGAAGAAGTTATAGTGTATTCAAAAGATTTTTGGTATGTGTGTTACTTTATCTTCATTATAAAAACAACATGGATGTGGGCTCTGGGGGAATTTATAGTCTCTCCATGACACAATTAAATTACAAATGTCTCATTAGAGACTGCCAGTGTACCTCAGATAATGACTCTAAAGTATTCATCTCAAAGCTTATTTCCAGATTGTTTTTCTTTTGAACTTGCTGTACTTGAGGATTGTATTAACTTTTATGAATATGTTTTTAAGGGGCACTGTCCTTTAAGGCACACCATAAATATTGGTATGCTTGGAGTAATAGTTGCAAAGAGTCCAGAGAGCAGAATAAGGAGAGAGACTGCAAGAGGGAAGCATAAACTAAGCCCAGTTGCAAAACCTTTATTAAAGCACATCCTGAAGAGAAAGACATTTTGAATACACAGGTACTTTGTCCATTGCAAACTACAATTAAACCATAACTTCAGATGATGAAACAACTACAAGAAGAGAATATATTTGCTGTGATTTACTTAGCAAAGTAAATTTGACAACAGTAATTTCCACTACCAACCAAGCTTTACAAAGTAGCCCTTTGGTGAACGTTTTCTTATATTTTGGCTTTTTATCTTTGACACCAATAATACACTTGATTACTGGAAAAGTAAATATTAATGAATTGGAACCTAAGTATTTTCCCCCAACTCTGATATCATGTAACCTAAATATCTAACTGGATAGATTTAGATTACTTGTTGGAGTTTTTTCCCTAGCAAACTGTATTATTCTCTCTTTCATGTATTCCAGGAAATGGATAAATCAGAACTAAGTGTCCTTTGTATGAAAGCTCTAGAAAGAATTTCTGGTCCTTTTCATGTAAAAAATCCTTTATACAAAAACTGATGCTTTGTTTGTAAAGAATGAACTACTGTTTAACGTTAAGTAGATGTAACCTACTTAAATTTAGTTCTCTTTAATGACTGCACTGGTGACGGAAGACACTGGTCATCCTAAGCTGCTTTCCCTTCATGTGTCTGTCTGAAGGGAACATAGCCTATCATTTGTGTAGGAAGGAAGAAAGTGGTTCTAGGTTCTGTAGTTTACCTGGTACGTGGAAGAGGCTCTTTATATCCTAACGCCTCTGCTCATTTCCTCCTGATATCAAAGAATTGAGCCCAGTAGCAATACATTTATTTTAACTCCCAAGAAGAAAGCCCAGCAGTCAGCAAGCATGAAAAGGAGCCTTCTCCCTCAGACTTTCAAACAAATGATCCCCCTTTATTTTTGTCATGGTCTCATAGCTACAAACTGAAGAGTGTTTGGTTCTTTTGCTTCTGTCTTTTTCCCTTAATCTCAATGATACCATGCACACTTGCCACTTTGGAGGAATCGGTCGCAGCACAATCTATTTGATAGTCATCTCTTGAAATAATGATAAATGAATGTGAGGAATACTATGTGTTTAAAAAACCCTGCGAGGCACATACAGCTGTTGAGGTTATGATACCTCAATTTTGTTTGAATCATACCCTGTTCAGAATTCATGGGCTGGAAATTTTAGGAAAATTTCCTACCATTAATTCCAATTATCAGTTATTTTCTGAAGAAGAATAGCTTTTTGCAGTGGCTTATGACCTCTATTTTTCATCCACACTTTTTGTTTCCAGGAAGACAACAGGATGCAAATGTTCAACCAATGTGTCAGGGGAGAGCATTAGCATTTCTTAAACTTATCCAGAGTGCATAGATATGAAAATAGAAAGTCAGAATGCAAATATGTGCACATGGTGAAATGATTCATGAATAGCTAATATGCAGCACTCTACTGTCCAGTAACTGTTCATTTCTGCTGCACTCAAGCCCACATGACTGTGGAGAAAAGCTGACACATATATGCATTAAAATCTCAGAAATCAGCAGGCAAACAGAAGGAAATAAAGGTCTCAGTTATTTGTGAGCCTGGTGCATGAATCCTAGAAGCCAGAAATACTGTACCATTATCTCTTAACAGAGATAGCTTTTCCTCCCCTATCCTGCATTTGCTAATTCCGAGGGAGGTTGCATGTGCTGTATCAGATTGTGGCTAGTAGTGACAAGAGTGATATAGCAGTAGGCTTTATTAAGGATGTTAGGAATGTTTAAACGTGCTAAGTAGGCCAAAAAAAGCATTTTAAATATCCCAAAGGCAAGCTAAGAGAAATGGCTTTTTGGATGCTTCAGATCAGATACTCCAGAGAGCTCAGTATCTAGCAGCTCCTTCTCAGGCACTTAATGGCAAGGCTGGGCTTTCCAGAGTACTAAACTCCACAGCCCATTCACTAGGATTAGGAGCCCTGTCCAGCTAGAAGCAGGGCTTTCATTTGTCAGCCCTGGATTTCTTTGCAAGTCCAATATTGAAATCTCAGGGAAATGTTTTCCTAATTTGTTTTATTAAAAAAAATATCAACCCAAACCCACTGTGTTTCCTGGAAGTCTGGCAGGTCTCACAATGTAATAGTAGACAGCTCATGTCCCTGCAGTTCAGGTCTTACACATGAGGTGAGAGCTATCTGTACTACCCATGGCAGTCTGGTTACCTGAATATTGTATTTAAATATTCATATACAAGCAACAATCTCTTCTTTACATTAAAGTAAAGGAAAGATTTATACAGCTATAAGTGAAACCATTCTTCTGGAATAAATATGATTCTAAAGTTTAGAAATCCTCAGGCTATTCTCTAAACAAAGATGTGGGAAACTATTACTGTTTATATTAAATATTCCCATGTGGATCTTTTGGTCCTTGTGGAATATGAATGGAAATCTCTTGTAAAATCCCTACTAGAGCTGTCAACACTTTTTAGATGAGGCATCCCAGATACAGAGAAGAGTGGAGCATGCATGTGGGTGGGACATACCTGTTTTCTTAGGAATTCCTCACCCCTCTGGTGGCAGACAGGTTTTCTGAGGCTACACAGATATCAGAGCAAAGTCACTAAAATTGATTTTCATAGGGGAGGAGATGATAAACTCTTCCTTATAATCAGGGTTTTGAAACAGGAGAGCTACTCCTGATTTAGAGAAGAAACTCAAAACTAAAAGGTTTGACCCATGCCACAGAGTGAGTCTTCATTCTCACATCGCCCACCTTCCACAGTCAGTTCACAAAAGGCTTCACCTTGAACTGTTCCATTTTTATTTGCTGCCCTAATGGAAACCTGACCCGGAAACTACCTTCTGCTTTGAAGACTAAATTAAATCCTTGACTGTTTGTAACCATTTGTGACAATATATTTCACCAATTTAAACTTCTCTTCCTAGTATTTCTCCCTCTCTTTCTCCTTCATATATTTGAGGAAAGTAATTTTGTCCTTCCTTAGGTTTCATTGCATTGCTGACCCATGCCAAGCTCTTCTGGTCTCTTCTTCTGGAACAGGATACCCAATGGGCACTTTGTAGGCCTGTCAATGAGCTCTTGATCACTCCATGAACTCTTCTCTGTTCTTGTTCCCTGTGTGCGAGTCTGGTCACAGACAGCCAAAAGAAAAGACAGATTCAAAGTACACCAGAGGGTCTCCTGACATTAGCTTGGAGAAGGCCAGTGCCTACCAGAAATGCTTCAACTGATAAACTGCAAGCTTGCCTTCTCATGGTCAAGAATTCATTACAATTTCCACAGTATTTTTTCATTTTTCTATTATTTCCAGATGATGAGGTCTGACTTTATCATTCATAGCACTTATACAATTAAGTGAGAGGTGAATCAGGGCCAGATTGTTTGCCAAAAAACAAGCAAAACTCAAACACATCATGTCACTGTTTATTTTCACACTCCTCTAGGAGAAATATCTGGGTCAGCTACACCAAACTTTGACTTCAGGATGCATTATATAAGGCTCATGCTCAAGCTACCTCATTTATACCTTTTTGAATGAGTTTTACAGAATTATTTATAAACCAAAGTATACTTTCTGGTGAGAATTAAAGCAAAAAAGCAAGATTAAAAGTTCTCTGTTGTTTCTGTATATAGAGAAATAAAGCAATACTTATACTGTGCATACCTGTTATTAGCTTCATTTTACATCTACAGAAAGAGAAGTTCTCATTCTTTAGGAAATGTTGCTTCCTTGAAATCAATGGAAAATTTCCTAACAAGTTCAGTGGACTAGGATTCTTTCCACAGAATCTGATTTACTACTTCACTGCATCAGTTGTATGCCAGGGCAGTTTTACTGAAATCACTGGAATTCCCTTGGCATGAAAGCAGTGAAATCAGAAAAAATCTGAGTACAGGAAATCATAATAATTATTACTGGAAAAAAAGGATTCCAATTGAGGCATAATAGTTTTGGTAAACATCAATTAACTGAGCTGTTCTCAACTGACTCACTAGACAGTTGCATACTGCTATAAAAGCCAAATATAAATACATTTCATGTATTCATACCATTTCATAAAACTGGAATCTTACATAGACAAAACAGGGAAACTGCAAAGACTTACATCACTGCTAAATGAGTTTCTCTTTAAAAAGTGCTCAATGTGTTTTAGACCAAGAGCCAAATTCTGCCCCTTGATATACACATGCAAATTCCATTAAAGTAGCTGGAACTGCATATTCATACTTGTGGGAATGATTTGGCTGTGTAAAGGCAATTCTAGGAGCATTGACTGCTAGGGCTGCTCAAGAATTTGCCAATAAAAATGCCTTTTTGTTTTATTTTGTTGTTAAAAACTGTTGATTTGTCAAAACTAAACATTTCTGCACAAATATATATAGCGTGTTTGACAATGATCACATTTGTGGTCAAGGAAAAAGAGAAAGCTACAGTCCACAGGGTGGCCAACAAGCACTTGAGGCAAACTGAGGGCTAGTGTTCATATTTATGCTTTCCCAGACATACTCCTTTCTCTTCCAGTCCATGATGAATCCCTTGACTAAGATAGGTTGTCATCAGTCTTTCTCACTGGAGTTGTTCCATGCAGCTCTATAAATTCAATATTAATTGGACAAAGACACTGCCTAATCATCATTTCCCCATCTTCTAGCTTTGTGCTCCTGTCAGTAAAAACAATTACTGGAACTCTTCCTTCCTTCCTTCCAGGGGATTGTCCTCTTAACAGACTTGCTCTTGATTGAACAAGGGATTGGCATATCTAATGCCTGCCACAAAAGAAGTGGGAAAAATTTTGAATCATCAGAAATGGTCATGAGATGAGATATTTGTTTTCTTGTACATTCCACCCACTTCCTTAAAAATACTAGCAAAATTGTACTTGGTTTTGTTTTCACTTTGAAAATGTACATATTTGCCTGTATCAATAACTTTTGATATATTTGCTTCCCACCTCTAGTATCTCAGAAATGGAATTAATACTTCACTAAGCTCTCACTTTTCAAAGTACTTGGGGATACAAACTATGTGGCAAACGTTTTACACACATATGTGTAAGACCAAGAGCTGGAGAGACACTATGCTTCTGATGTGCTGTTTACCAAAGCAGTTGACACCATAGGTGGGGGTACAAGTTGAGAAGAGAAGAATTTAACACTAATTGTGGATATTATGGATGACTTATCTGGCTGACCTTTAGAAGTCAGTGTGATAGATTAAAATGCAACTTGTCAGAAGTGCGGCCAGTAAATTGGCATCTAAGTCCATGCCCGCATCAGGGAGTGAGGCTAAAACAATGCCTACATGCCAGTCCTGCTTAGACCTTTCTGTGGGACGTTTCCAGCACATGAGCCTCAGGGTGGTGATTTCGTGCCCCCCATTGATGAGAACCTCCTCCAGGGAAGTGCAGCAGAGGTTATTGCGAGACGTGATCACTGCACATTACAATACCTTTTTTGTGTGTGAGAAATGCTGGTGCAAACAAATATACCTTCTCCTTCCCAGTTCTAGCATCTCAGAAAGGAAGTCTTGGGCCTCGTGAGCTAGTTTTGCTAGCTGGCAAACAGAGGGGATGAGGCTTACAATATGAACAAGCTTACTGCTAGCTTCTTGCACAGGCTGAGTTTCACTTCCTGCTATTAAAAGTAGCAATGGTGACTTTTGACCATTATTAACCCCTTTAGGAATAACTCCTTAACTGCTTTTTAACAAATCCTTGCCCTCCCTTCCTTCCTTCCTTCCTTCCAGTTTTAACAATTTCACTTCTAACTGAGGTTCAGAGCCTGTCGGGAAATGCTTTCCCTTCAGCTGGGCCTCTTCCTATCTTATCAAATAATATTAGCTTGCACTCCATTTATACCACATAAAGCCTTAGAAACTCTCATAGCTTTTAACCTGTCATGCAGATTAAGACCTCATTAAATTTCATACTACCTTCAGTATGATCGTGTTACCTAATGCTAAAGACTTTGGGGCAACATAATCAGTACTGATACAGAATGAAAGCAGAGGGATCTTTCATCATGTGGCTGTTTGTGGCTTCATTTGCTAGGAAGAGAATTTACTGTCTGATAAATTCAGAACAGTCTGGTCTGTGTTTCTGCATGTGTCCTGTCTGGACAAAGCATGCCTTGAATTTCCCCTCACCAACTGATTGCATGCCTGTGCTTCTGAGTTTGAATGAACATGTCCATGTTCATAGATAGGACATGGGTATTTGAGAATCAATAAAGTGTGTGTGTGCATGTACCTATGCAGCCATGCATACACATGTACATATTTACTTTATAAATAAAACCAGGATGAATAAGCATACATAGATACAGAAATAACATTCACCTGTGTTTTTCTCTGGCATTTTTCATGTTTGGAAAATAAACTGTCAGAGAGAAATAACTGGAACCAAAATGGGGAATATGCCCTTCTCCTGCTTCAGTGTTTGCAGCACAATGGCAGCTGTAGGTGACTATTTCCAGACTGGAAATTTTGTGGTGTGAGCACTATTTACACAGCATAAAAGACGAACACTGCCACAGGAACTGTACAGTTGAAGCAGGTTAAACAATATAAAATGACATTATTCCAGTTTTACTGGTAGGAAACAGAAATACCAAATGACTTGTTCTGTCATGAAGGAGATCAGCAACAAACTCCTGTCACAGCTAATACATCTGCTACTAATTCTGTCTTTGAGTTTTACTGTTCTGGCAACATTTCTAGCCCCCTTTCACAGGTATAGAGTATCCAGAGAAAAAAAGAAAGAAAATGAGAGGTCTCAGACTTACAAAGCACACATCCCTCAAGAATATGAGCATCTCACAACAGTTTTGTGTTTATCCTAATAACAAGGCCCTTAACTGAGATGTAACACACCACTGACGTAGACATGGGTAGCAGAGGTAGAGACCATGGGCAGGAGGTGCCCATGGCAGTTGAGGAAATGCAGAAGTTGAATGCAAATTTTCACCAGGTTTGACCTGGAGCTCTATCATTTCATGCACCCTTTCTTGCTGGGTGCTCAGCAATTTAGGAGCTTTTACCAGGGCATTACCAGACCTCCCTTCAGGACAGCATCAATTAACCATTACTTTGATGAATTTCTCAATGTATTTTCTTTCACTTTTAAAATACATCTTGCTGTTCCAAAGGCTTAGGCCACATAATGACATCATATCATTTTCCTTTTGAGAGTACACACCATTGGGCTGAAGGAGTAGGAAGAGTGGGAGATGAATAGGAGCAATGCCAGCTTTGTCCCAGCACACGGTGCAATCTCCTTGCTGATGGAGGTACAGGGGATTTCCCCTCCTGACTTGCCCCCTCTGGGCTCCATTTCCTTCCCCACTGCCTACCCACCCAACATCAGCAGCCTTTGGACTGGGCTGGATGAGGCTCTCCCTCCGCCAAGACCAGATAGCCACGCAAAGGACTTCCCTGTGTCACATCTGTTGTAAACTCGGCCATGCTTTTCCTGTGTCTGCACAACATCTCAGCTCATTAGGAAGACACGAGATAGCAGAGGGCCCGATACGCAGCGCTTTGGATCCCCCCAGCCCCAGAGATCCTCCTTCCCGTACCACGCATGGGACCCTTAACTTTAACCCAGCCATGCCTTTTGTCTGAAGGGGAGAGACTATTTATGAGGAGTCATAGAAAATAAACACAGAGAGTTCACCATAAAATATGACAACCACTTTAAATAATGTTGACTTAATTGAACTTTAAACTTTATTTATATATTTTATGGCCGTAGTGTGGGCTCTTCTCGGATGTTTACTTCAGTGAAAAATCCATCATGTGAGGGCCTTGAAAGGAATTAATCCCCTTACCCCTGGCACAGAACTCAGCTCCAACAATTCAGATCTAAATATTTAGTGATGGATGATACATGTTTATAGAACAGAGGGCAGCATGACATTTAAATGGGATCCGGGGTTGCTATAGTGAGCGGACGTTGTTGAAAAGAAACTGGAAGCTGAAGCCATGCCAGTTATCGGAAGCCAATAAGTCAGCCCCTTTTTGCCTGATTTTTCCCTTCCGTCTATCCCTTCTGGGTTTTCAAAGGCTTCTTCACAGAAGGTTATGAGCGATTTTCAGAAGGAAAAGTTCTGCTGACTCTTGTACATTTGGTAGTGCATCCCATGGTTAAACTAATAGCCTCGTTGGGTGTCAGCCAAAGGTTACAGGCCTCTCAAAATATTCTTGGAAAAAAAAAGAGTTTATCACTGAACTGAAGTTTCTCATTAGTAACCCTGTGTTGTCTAATCTGTGAAATTACATGATTAACTCTTTTACAGAGACAGCTTCAGCCAGAGTTTGCAATCCCACAGGAAGTTATTAAAAGTATCACCGAGATAATTTCCCCGCTTTGTACTTGGCCCTTAGGGTAAAGGAAATACATCATTAGATGAGTACTTTATAATAAAGCTATAGATCACTAACAATTATTAAATGGCTGTCAAGAATGATTATTATTTTAAAAGTTGAGCACTGTGCAATTTGAAAAAACAAATAAAAAACCTTGAAAGAAATTACTTCCTTTGTTTTTGTATAGAAATTAGAAACATGCCTTCTCCCCCCATTCTCTTTGAAGTGATTATTGGAATATAATCTTTCTCTGTACACAGCCATTTTACCTTCAGCATTACTTTCTGAAACCATAAAAATACTCCTACAGAAATCCACCACTCGTTATTGAGAGAATATTCCTCAGTGACCCAGAGGATATCAGGGTCTTTTTGCATAAGCTGAGAACAGCACCTTAATGCATGAGCCCTGAACCCCTGATGCTTCAAATTACTGAAGTAGTGGTGGTGATTTTCACCTAGGAGCAGTCCTCTTTTTTGGTGAAAGTTCAAGTCAGGGCTATCTGGGACACAGAAAACCCTCCTATCATGTGTTATAGATGAAGTTACTTGCATGTTTTACATGATTTGTTGCACTTGGTTTTGGCTTTCTAATGAGTTCCTCCCAGACCAATGGCTGGTTTAGTTTGCATCTTTTGGGAGGAGAGGTAACAGTTCAGATCTTTATTATTATTCAGATCTTTATTCCCCAGTGACCCAGCTAGTTACCAAGGCTTCTTTTTTTTTTGTTTCTGCCTTTGGTTTTGTTTTGGAGTTTTTTTTACTTTGCTTTTTTGGTGCTTTTTTTTTTAAACCATTAGTGAAAAAGCAAAGTGGTGAGAAGAAGGAGATGCTGACAATGCCTGCAAAGTCAGTCAGGCTGTTTAGCCTCAGACAGTGACACAGTTACCCTGCAGGTATGGCCATGAAGCATCTGTCTGGATTGTGTAAAACACAGGTAGTCATGTGAGGTTTGACAGAGGTGAAGTGTGTGGAAGCAAGAGCCAACAAGCATTCTGTTGGTCCTCAAATCATGTTCAGCCAAACAATTCTTTATTATGGTGTTCAGCAGAAAACTAAGGCGGAATTTGAAAAAAACTCACCATTTGTGCATCGAGAAAGGAAGACTGCTACCAGGCACCTCTGAGAAAGCTTATTTGTGTTCCTATGAAAAAGCCAGATCTTTCCAACAAGTTGGGTTTTGGATTTAACTATGGTGCCCTAAAGGCCCAGCCCTAAAGTGCACAGCAGGACCATGCTCACAGGACAGCTTTTGTGATTGCATCATGTTACAGTGCTCACTGTGACTAGGGCACACATTTGTTAGATTCTAGGAGTTGAGAAACAGTGCTTTGAATCCAAAGAGCTGAAATCTAGTTTCAGCTGCATGAGTGTGCTAACAAGTCAAGAGACTCGCTCATTCTAGGCTGCTTTTTTTTCCTTTCCCTAATAACTTTTTCCTGACCTTAAATAAGCCAGGATCGCCTAGAAGAAAGTTGGTTGGCTTCTATGTATTATAAACACAATATATGTTTATACATTTTCAATATAAGGGCAGTTTCTGGAGAAGAAAGAACTGAGAGCTACCTTGCTACTCACTGACCATTTTCATTCTATATCACTTGCACTGATTACAACTGATATCCTTTTTAAGTGTTTAGAATAAAATTCACCCTGATATGCTCATTCTTTTTTTTTTTTAAAGTGGTCTTACAATAGCCTGAACTAATCCTTAATGCTTTTAATGATCAACCTAAGATCCACATGTGTAATCCTTTTCAGAAAGCTTAAGGAGGGGAGGAGAGTTTGTCCAAATTGCTGAACACATATGAAAATATTCTTCTTATTCGAGTTTCTAAAAATAAGGTAACTGGAAGCCATTCTGAAGTGCAGGATAGGATAACCCAGTCTCTGTAACCTTTCATGGTCTTCAAGTGACAGAGAAACACTTTTTTGCTGCATTTTGTAGTAAAGAAAAAGAAGACTGATGCAATTTCCCCTAATGCTTGTTAACCAGTTAAAAAGAGACAACCTATTCTTACTTCAAAACTTTCAGACACAAAAGGTTCTGGTATGTATTCAGGCTCATGTTTAAATAAATGCAATCTAAATCTTTTGAGGTTTGTTTATTACCAGTGTAAGACCTGAATTTTAACATGAGTTGAGAAAAATCTTCAAGATCCATAGGGAAGAAGGTTACCATGAGGTCTGCAAAAGCTAGATATAAAGAAGGAACCTATAGCCAAGAAATAGTTTAAGCTGTATATGCAAGCATTTGTATTTCCATGGGAAAACAGTCAGGGGTCCACAAACTGGAAAACATTGAAAATTGATGTACATTCTACATGCATACCTTCAGAATGGAAAAGCATTACAAAACAAAAGTCACAAATGTTAGTAGAAAATCTCTCACTCCAATCTCTTACTTTGAACTGGGATTTTATAACATAGATATCTGAACTTGCTGTAGATAACCAAGCATGCACTCCACAGCTGATCAGAAAAGAAATATCAACACAATTCTGACTTGGGACATGAATGCAGAGTGTAATTTTCTTCCTGTAGTTGCATATTCCCAGGAGATATATTCTGGCTGATGTTAATGGAAAAACTGATTTATAAAACAAGAGAGATCTGCAACTGTATATGACAGAATAAATGCAACTGGTCACCAATAAATTGCCAATTCTTGCAGAGAGAAGTTTACCATCCTCACATAGCATGGCAATTTTGCCATTCATTTCTGCTGTGCATGTGGTATCTCTCCAGGAGATACTTGAATTTTCCTTTGGTTTTACTGTGAATTACGCTTTTACATGTCTGGAAGCATTTGTCATTTGGTTTTCATTTGAAAACCAGCTTGCCACAGATGAGAACTGAGCAATATGCTGCTTTCTGCAGTATTGACTTATATTCATTCTTGAACTACTGATTTTTCTTATTTCTGTAATCCAAGAAAGAGATTACTCTTTACATGTAGAAAATATTACTCCAACATCTGGTCAAGAGTTGTATTTTAAATCACTACTGTTCATTTTTCAGAAGTCTTCTATAACTGTCCTTTCATTAATTAAAGGATATGACCCTATTAACTTTAAATTGCTCTTGCTGGTCCCCATTCTATCTGTTTTGAGAGATGTTGGCCCTGGCTACTCTTGTCATAAATGTAATTTTATGAGTCAGTGAAAGCTCATGTTCTGTATGTACCCAGGACATTTGCAGAAAGTCTCTTCCTTCTGCTGGAAAAGGAAGAGGAAAGCTCTCCTCTGACAGGGATGGATGTTTCCAAGTGCATCTCCTTTCCGTGTCACTAAGTGGCTGTTCTGCATCACTGAGGGCAGCGGGAACGCAGCCGTTCCAAGCTCAGGGTCAACCTCCCATCTTCTAATCACACTGCTTCAAGTAAAGGTGAAAATGTAACCATACCAAAGACTCATTCCCTAAAATCTTAGCATCCTTTCTGTCAGAGAAGTAGGAGAGGAGGGCCTTTCTTTTCTGCCAGAGGGGATGTGGCACTTTCTAATGCCATAATTTGAGACAGGCTTTGAAGATGAAGAGCAGTGGAGGATGAAGACTCAAAGAAATAACAGCTAGAACAGATGTGAAAAAAAAAATCAACCAACCAAAAAAATGCAGCCCTTCACTTAGTAGTTCATTTATACTTTTTGATTTTGCAGGCTACCCATTCCTTAAAGCAAAGGTATCAGTTCATTTTTGTACTTTTTTTGCCAAAGCAAAAAATAGCATCACGCAAAACATTATCATTGCTTGTATTCATATTTGTAATTACTCTTACACTTCAGATGTGGGGAAAGTCCATTATTCATAATACTATGTTTTAGTTGGTAGAGCACCAGATTCACAGATGATTAGTGATATTTGATGAAATGAACTTTTTCTGAAGTTCAGGGGTCTTGCGTTATATAAAATAAAATTTCTAAAACCAGTGCCTTTGATGTCTTCCCAGTACAAATATTTTACTGACAATTAAGTACTTGGGACAAAAGTCTGGGAGAAGGGGGAGACAGAAAGGGGAGGGGAGATGTGGTTAAAGGCAATCCTCAGCAGGACAACTTAAAAATATGACTGATTTCTCAATAGCTGCTACTGACTTTCCGGTTTACAGGAATTTGCCAAATGTATGTTCTTTGGGTCAGAACTTACTTATCTTGCTCACACAAGTGTTCTTATTGACTACCCTTAAGAAAAAAGCAACTCAAATTTTGCTTACTTTCTATTTTACTAATTCCCTTAGGATCAGTTTAAATAAACTGGGGTCCTGTGTTACTGGATCTGTTAACAGGCTGTGAAACTGTACTAATGTTCATGTAAGCTAAAATTTTTTCAGGGGAAGTAGTTGTGTTAATTTCCTTGGTTCTTTCAGAACAAGCAAAAAAAAAAAAAAAAGAAAAGAAGAAAGGTTTGTTAGCATCTAGAGTGGGAGCCCTGCTACCCACAGGCTGGGCTTATCCAAATACTGTGACTAGCCCAGCTCTAAACACATGTTGCCTCTGCGGTTCCTGCCATAATTTTGTTTGGAGTTTAACAGCCATTTTTCTCTCTTTTATTTAGTCTTTGGCCAAATTTTTCGGTTTCAATGCAAAAGCCAATGGTGATCTATCTGAAGGCTAACTGTATACTGACAACTACAGAGTGGTAATAAATTGAGCTTTTGCAAATCCCAGCAAGGATAGAGCCTCACAGTGTACTGAGTATCTATCACTTGCATTTATACCTGAACCTGTATGCATACTGCATGTCTACCTGCACCTGTATTATCCACACCCCTTTTCTACCTCTGTATGCTCTATTTTGCACTTAACACCAGTCTCAGATAGTTCAGACTACACTACTGAGTCTGTTTGGGGAAAAAATAGAATTTGTAAGGACATAATGCAGAGCCTTCATTGCAAAGTAAACTAGGAGCAAGCATGATGGATGAGAGAGTGCAAGACAGCAGAATGATGTGAATCTGATCAAGAGGGAGCTGGGTTGAGATTCCTGGCACATGGGTGTTATTTCTAGTGCTTCTGGCAGGAAGGCTGAGGAAGCTGGGTGAGTGGCTTCCCACATTGTTTTAAATCTTACTTGGCATGGAGCTTGGACAATTTCTCACACTATAAGCCTAAGGTAGTGCCATGAACACCCAATTCCCAGTGTATGTGTTAAGTGACATCATGATGTAATTTTTTCCCCCTCAATACCACCATCTTATTTCTAACACACTGCATAGTGTTTTCAGTCCCTGCTGATTCATTACTAAAACCTTTTGAATTTTTATAAAACTTGGTTCTTTTCTATGGGTTATAAAATCTCATTAGCAGGAACTTTTCCTCCCTAGGTAGATACAATGCTGAACTAGTTAAGACATCAATTTATATTCAAGGATATTCATCACTACCTGCAATTAGATCAGACCAAGGACTTTGACCTTTACTTGAACATTCTGCCTTGCCCTTGCCTCCCTTGGTAGTAAGTAGGCCTGCTGCAGACAAGTGCACATCTGGAAGAAGGCCTCTTTTCCTTGGGTGGTAGAAAGTTTTTCCATAATGTCACACAAATGGCCACATGGATATTCTCAAAATCCCACAAAACTTGTCCTGCAGAAGAAATGAGTTCAACTCCCCATCTTTTGCCTGGGGAGCTGTTACTGAGCTCAGAGCAAAATAGTTTTCAGCCTATAAACAAGAAGTTTGACCTGCTCATCTTAGCTGGCTTGTATAAACAGATCAGTTCATCAGAGAAGTGATGCAGGTTTCAGTAGGAAACAGGGCACCCTCTGCATGCCTGAGACAGATCCTGCCTTGCTATTCTGCTCCACACTGAGCAAGTGACAAAGTCCTTAAGATGCCTACTCTTTCAGGTCACCTGGTGCACGGTGGGAGGGGAGAAAAGGAAAGTCCCTACTGGTGTGTCAGGATCAGTAGGCACCAATTGGCAGGGAAGGGGAATAACCTCAGGGTACTTGGCTTTCAGCACACTGAGTGGGAAATGGTCATAGAAGATGGAAGAGGGGGAGTACCTGTTGCCAAATGGCTGTGATTACAGCAGTGGCAAGCTTCCAGGGAAATGCAGCCTCAGTTCTGTTTTATCAGGATCCTTTGTAAATTGCTATTAAGAAGTATTTTTCAACAATCTCATTTTTATTAGCCGTTTGTGCCCATTATAGTTTTCTAGTTGCTAGTTTGTTATGGCTGTAACATAAATAAAGTTCTAAAAATGTCTCATTTGAGGAATTGCAGAGCTGGGCATGCCATTTAGACGCAGATAAAAGCAGATGTAAAGGGCTTTCTTTGTAATGGGTCTATTTTATATTTAATAGAACTGTCATATAAACCTAGACTACCATTTAAAATGCAGTTTCTAGGCTATAAAATAAACACCATTTCTAATATTGCAGTTGGCTTTCACCTATGGGACACAGTTCATTAAAAGCTCTATAAGGAATTTACGTGGGGTTGCCATATGATTTACAGTCTAGGAGCCACCCCAGGCAACAAATGTGTTTCTCTCCCAGCTGAGGAAACAGTTCTTCAAAAATATTGATGATATGTGCAGGATCACCCAGCCAGGTGGGACTTGTATGAACAGCAGTGCAGTGCTGGTAGAGACTGACACACCTTCTATGACAGGAGCTCTGCTAAGTGCAAATCTCTCCTTCAGAGAGAGTAAGCCTGAGAAATACTTTTGCATTCGTTTCTCTTTACTGAAGTTTCCAAGACAAGTGTTACCACAAAAAAGAAATGTACCTGGTTCAGGTGTCTGTAGGAGGCAAGGCAGGGCCTGTGTTGTGCTGATGGGTTAGCTTGTTTGCTTGCCTGAGTTGGGCTGAGTGATGCTGGAGGAGTTCAATTCTCTTCTTTGGCTATAGAAATAGGCAGCTGTGTGAGATGGCTAAAATAAGGTGGAAGACCCTGAACACAAGTTCTGCGAAACAAAATGCCAAGACAGTTTATGAACATTGCCTGACATGGGTCCTAGTTTCATCCCAGGATGGGATGCACTTTTCTTACTGGGTTTGTGAAAGATTCAGAAATCTTAAAGCAGTGAGAATGCTTAGATCCTCTTGGACCCCAGTGTCCTTCTGAGCCAGACCACGAGTGTGCAGTTCCTTCTCTCAGAATTTCTACTGTTAATAACATTTCATCAAGTCTTTGGGGGGAGGAAGTGTGGGGAAGAGAGAAGAACCTTCATCCCCACTCTGTGTGGAGTGTCCTGATTGATCTCCAGCACCTGTGAGTTGGCACACACTGACTGTGTTGCTTGTCACTATGCAGCAGCAAATACCTACACTGAGATACACCTGGAAGTTGCTGTCCTCTGTGGGGCCAGCCCAGCTGTTTGCTGGCCTTAAGGAGAGTGTTACTATTATCAAAGGTGAAGCTGTGCATCCCTTGTGAAAATTCCTGGGATCTCTAACTGTCTATGGCTGCTTTGTTAACAGGCTGTGCAGTTATATTCCATGCCTCAGGTTGATCTTTATTTGTTTAATGGAGTAAAATACTTCAGCCATTTCTGAGCCAGGCACTGGGGCAAAAATATATTGCTTCATTTGTCTTGCTATTTTATTTTTTTTTAAATTCTGGCTGCCTCTTCTCCATGCTTTCCAGAAGGCACTTCAGAACTGGTAGGGAAGGAGTCCTTTGTGCTGATCAGGTGTGAACCATTATCTGTTTGACTCAAATATGAGAAGATTCTACTGCCTTGAAAAATCAGACTGAGTGTAATGACTATAGTTTGATTTTTGCAGCTAAAATTTTCTCAATAATCCATTCTCACTAGTTATGCCTGGTGAAAGGTTGGACTTCCTTTTCCAAGCTACGTGATTCTATGTTTCTATGCCTCTATGACCTCTTCACAGAAAAATGGTCTCATACAGACCAGCTGACCCATGCACCTTGCCCAGTAATACCAGGACCTTGTCCATCAGTGCTGCTCCATGCCTGGTGTGACCTGGGCTGCAGGTGGGATCCAGATTTGTAGGGTGGCACTCAGTGTCTCAGGCTCTTACTGTCACAGGAAGATTGAACAATATCTTGGAAGAGTAGCTTGAGACTCAGTGGACAGAAAATGGGTTAGGGAGGTGGGGGAAGCAGGGGGCTGATACAGTGCATGAGGGCTATTCAGGTAGAGAAACTGGGAAGAGATAGGAAGGTCTGAGTGGTCTGGATTGGGCAGTTGTAGAGAATAAAACTGATTGGTGGATGCAGGCATGTACAGGGGGAAGAAGAGTGCCTAGAAGGATGGAAGCTACAGACAGGAGGTGAGGTCTTCAGCAGCTGGGGCGGAACCCAAGCAAATTGCGTTTTACTATCCTGCTGCCTTAGACCAGTATTTCTAAACCCACTGGAAAATCACTTGTCCCATCCTCTGCTAATAGTGGTCCACAAGGTAAACATAAAGCAGCAAGTTCTGTATGTTTGTCTGTTAACACAAATAGCTTAAGTATACACAGTTAAAGTAGTCCCCAAAAACGCAGGCACACATCAAACTATATTGATCTCATTGTGGTATTTCAGAGGTTTTGAAATTTGAAGTAGGAACACTTCCCTAATTGAACTTAAAAGACTTGTAAAGTTGTTTTATAGCAGACAGAAGGTAGAAAATTCTAGAAGTACAGTGGTCCATGAAACTCCAGCTAGGCTCCCCTGTGCTTGTACCTTGTAATAGGTTGCTAAATACATGATAGTGTTTTAGTGAGCAAGTGCTATGTACATGTATATATGCGTGTACATGTGTATCTCTCTATCTTTATGCAGTTCAATGACCCCATAACCCTGTAGCAAGTCTCTTGGCTTATCTAAGCTATATTTGACTGAGGGACTGTGCCCCTGAGATACCAGCTTCCTACACATTTTGTGGTAGTCTGTGGCTAAAGACCTCTAGCACAGGGCTGCTTGAGGAGACACCACAGGTCCAGCTACAGGTGGACTGAACAATTTGAGTCAGAGAAAACTCTGCTGTGACAGGAGAAAAAACAAAAATGAAAACAAACAAACAAAACCAAACACAAAAGTAACACACCAAAGACACAGTCAGAAAAATTGAGACTTGGGTAATACACACTAGGCCCTGAAGATGCATAGAAACTTATGAGTTTCCAGCCCTAGGACCTCAGTATCCTATCTGTCCATTAAGTCCTGTCATGAACAAAAGTGTTGCAAGAATAATTTAATATTTGTGGGACAATAAACAATCAAGTCAATAAACACTGAATTCACAAAGGAATTTACGGGGAAATTCATCATTATCTTTCCATAAGAATATTCAGATGTGGAGATAGTTAAAAAGCCCATTCACTTAACAGACACTTGACAGCAACCCATATGTTAGGATCCAAGTTGTTTTCAGCTCTCTTTAAAGTAGGTGATGATCTCAAGTGGCCAGAGTCACCCTCTGGAGATATGCTTCTCCTGCAAATACAGAAGGATCCTATAGCGACCAAACACCTCTCTAGAGTGCCTGAAGTGGATGGGATGAGCTCAGAATACAGCATCAGCTCGCCAGACTCTTCCTCAGACATCCCACAGTCTGGGCAGTGGTACTTGTTTCCAAGCAAGAAGGGGGCAAAATTGGTTTCTAGCAGTGGTGTCTGTCTTGTCATAATTTTTAACCTTTTATCTTAGGAATGATCGTCCAATGTCACTTCTTTACAAGTGATATTTATATTATACAGAAGTTTCTGAAAGCCTCCAGACCAGTTGCACCAGGCATTGAACAAACAGAGCTGTCAATTATTTTCCGTCACAGATGGCTGCGTATAATTTGAATCTGTATTTAGATTAAGCATCTTCATAAAATGTGGCCTCAATTTTACAATATCAAGCACCATGAAGGTTCAGAAAACTTAGCTCTCAGGATCTTTACAAAATTAGGTCACTTTTATTTACAGTTGTATATGCAAAGAACAGAAGCATGTGCCACAGATTTGGCATATCCTTAAGTCACATTGAAGCTAATGCACCATTAAGAGCCTCACTTGAGATCTAACGTGGGACTGCCTGGCAACCAGGAGAAGTGGTGTGGAGAGCAGGAGTGCTCACAAAACTGGGGAGAGCTGTAATGACTTCCTTATGACCCATCTCTAAACCGTGCTGAGTGGAGCTCTGGCACAGCAGAAAGTCTGGCCCATAGTATGTAAATAAATAACAATGAGCAAGTCAAAGCAAAGGCAGAGATGAATGAAGTGATTCAAACAGCACAGTTTTAGTTCTACATGGTCACCAGGCTATGGAAGGCAACCCATCATACTTTGGTTCAGGTTCTCAAAATTATTTTTGGTGCCATAAAGCAGGACTTTTATTTCTGGTTTTAAACGAGAGCCCGTATTCTGGAGCTGTCTTCTGAAAATAAATAGGGCCAAGAGGGATAGTACTTTTCAACAAAAGCATTAATAAGTGACTGTCACTACATGGATAAATTTAGTTTTGGACTGAAAACAAAGTATGATTAATTTTAAATTAATAGATCAATCTTTAATTTGACTAATAAACTTAAAAGACAGCCTGCACACTGGATTTTTCTAAAACCTTCATGGAAGCCCATTTTCTGGCTAATGAGATCAGGAATATAATTGTCAGAAGGACTAAAGCAACATTCATAAAAGGTTAAGTTTTAAAGCAATTTACAAACCAAAGTTGGCAATTTATTCTCATGAATTGCATAAATTCTACAGCATATTCAAAAATTGCATTCTCAGACTAATGGACTTGGAGCATTTAAATTTTTCTAGCCAGCAATGGACAAAGTATGTCCAGACACCTGCTGTAATCTCACCAGCATGTCCGGGGAGAGGTGATGATCAAGCAATAAACTTTAAATGTCATGAGCAGGCTGAAAAAGATGGCTGTGGAAAAACTGCAGACAGCTCAACTGGCAAATGCCTAGTATCCTTCAGTGTGCAAAGAGGAAATATGTGTAAGAGTCCAGGAAGATGGGTGGTGGGTTCTTCTGCAGAGGAAAAATTTAATTTCAGTCTGTGAGAAGAATGCAGTTGGCCCACTGTGCTCCAAGCACACACTGCTGGCTCATGTCCAGTTTTTCATTCACTAGGACTCCCAAGTCCTTCTCCACAGGGCTGATCTCAATGGTTTCATTTCCTGTTCTGTGCTCACATCTGGGATTGCCATGATCCAAATGGCAATAGACTTGCTGAACTTCATGAGGTTCTCCTGGGTCCACTTCTCAAGCTTGTCCAGGTCTCTCTTGATGGTATCCCATCCTTCTCTTGTGTCAATTGCACCACTCAGCTTTGTGTCATCTGTAAACTTGCTGAGGGTGCACTCAGTCTCACTGTCTGTGTTATTGATAAAGATATTAAAGAGCATCAGTTAAAGAATAGAAAGGGTTGCTGGGTCTCCTCAGACTACAGAAAGGACTGTCTCCTTCTAGAGAAAGGACATAAAAACTGTTCTGATCAGGGAAGGCTGTGGATGGTCTGGACAACTAAAGGAAAGCACAGACACCTGCTGGCAAGGGGGTGCTGATGGCTGGACTGGTAAATTCAAGATAAAATAGAATTGCCTCCTGTTTTAGCACACTGACAAGTTTGCCAGCAAATCTTTTTTGTCTTTACAATCTCCTTTCAGGCTGGTTTGTTTTGGGGTTTTTTGAGGAAGACTAGAGAAATTAGGAAGAAACCTATAAAGACCCTTCTCCATGAGCTGAAGAGTGGGGATGACTGGGCTGGGAGATGATGTCTGCTTACCAGAACTAATGAGAATAATTAAGCACTAATCTGACTTGTCTGTACAGATGGATTTCCAGCATAACGGAGCAGTGAAATGGCACATTCCCCCAAGGGGAGTTCTGGAGCAGTGAAGCATAATTCTTGCCTGAGAGTTAAATTTCAGTATGGCTCTTTGCTGTGAAATTACTGCACTGCTGAAAATACATACACAGACATGCATACATAATGACACTGGAAGAAAAGCTGTGTTGGCATTTATAAGACCGTAAGGTCAAAGTTAATTTTGTCAGATTTACTAATTGTTTTCAAACTGTGTCTTTTGTTTAAGCTTATTTAAAAGCAAATTCTGACTTACTGTGATTTGGTTTTAAATACCTTTTGGTATCAGTCATTCTAAATTATAAATAGCTTCATCCTTCTTCCTTCTTATCAGACTTTGACATATGCAAGATAATAAGGTGGATTTTAGAAATATTGATGCAAACCAGCCACCCCTGAATCATGTCAAGTCAATAGCCCCTAAGAGTTAATGTTCGGATCATAGAAGGAATGTGTAATAACGGGTTGAGGAAGGGAGAGAAACTTCTCTGGATTTTGAGCCTGAACTGATTCATTATTCACTCCATTTAAAATTGTCAAAGACATTTTTTGTAAGCATGCATCCGTTTCCCATCTGTTTAGAGAGTTATATGGCAGTACGACTACAAGTGAGCACAGTTAAATGAAGATAGTCATGGCTTAGTGCATGCTGTAAGTGGATTGCTGTCATCACTAGGACTAAAATAGGGAGAAGGTGAGATTTCATACTAGCATTTGTCTACACTTGTAGTCCAGCAGGTATTTCTGTGTTCTTCTTTGTTTCTTGAGATAATAATGCTTTCATTCTGTAAATAAATATTTGCTAGATTTGCTGTTCTGCAAGAAATCTTCCAGGGACTAGATGAGGGCCACCCTCTCCACTCATGCCCTTGTCCTTAGAAATGTAACATCAGATTAATAGGAGAGGGGTGGTACAAGAGGCAAGAGAAATCCAGACTCCCACTTGGAATTTTCCATTGTGTCTTCTCTAAAGTAGCTTGGTCACAATCCATAAGCCATTAGTATGGAACTGAATTTTGTACACGAGCGTGAACATTCACTTCGATGGGAATGCTCCCACTGGTAAAATAGTTCATATAACTTAAGTATTGGAAGGACTGAATCCTGTGTAAAATGGTGGTGTTTCCCACAATTTCTCTGTCCTCTGCATGTTTTCAAGTCACGGCCTGTCATCTTATTGGCATGTCAAGCTTTTCCTTGGAGAACCAATGGAGCAAGTTCGTTCTTGTCTATTTAAAAAAGATGTGATGCAGCTACAGAAATGCAGTCTTTGAGACAAGTAAATATCTTCCTATCCTACCTCAGCACTGATACAGTTTCATCTTGAGCCCACAGTTCCAGGCATCATACTTCAAGAAGACTACAAATCAAATAAATAGAGAATCCAGAGGTGAGCAAATCGAATCATCACAAGTCTAGAAGACATCACTATGAATGCAGAGAATGTGGCATGAAAAGAATTTGCTTAATCTAGAGAAGACAGAGCAAGACATGACAATAGTTTGCAAGCATGCAAAGGGATACCACAAAGAAGAATGGTTTAATCTGATTTTCATGTAGATGTGACAAAAGGGATGAGACTCACTTGAAAATGGGAGACTGATAACCTTGAATATTTTTATGACTTTATAATTTTAGAAATAGGACAGCAGTCAGATTGTTTCGCCTGGAGAAGAAGGATGGAGATAGTGGAATCTTCTTCAAGGAAGGGCTTCAGACAAAAATCTCCAGCTATGAATAGTCAATCTTTTGTACTGGCAAGGGGATGGTTAGAAGACCTCAGGAGGTCCTGTCGAGCCCTGTCTTCTGTTAATGTAGTCAACAAGATTCACAGCTGCATTCTAAGGCAAGGAGTCTTATTAATGAGAGCAGAGAAAAGGCAGAAAGGACTAAACCATTGTTTTCAGACCACAAATGTAGCTTGTAAAGCATCAATAATGTTTTCTTTTTAGCACTGAAAGATGAAGTAACAACTTGAAAAGAATAAGCACAAAACTCTAATATGACTCCTTTGGGAAAATGTTTTCTTCCTACTCCAGCCTCCCTTGATCATTTTGTGTCCTGGCCTTTAGATTTTATCTCAAGGTGGAAAAATGGAAATGACATCCCCAAAATGACATTAAGGCAGCTTCAAACCCTATTGGCCAACATTATTTCAGAGCTATTATTATGATGTCCAAAACACAAGTAGCAGACCTGAGAACAAGCAATACCCACTGTCAAGCTACACTAATTCGGCAGGTATAAAATCTTGCAATTTCTAGTGGAGCTCTTTTCAGAAGTGATCAAAAATGGAACCTAATGATGTTCTAGTATTCTACTCAGTTTACTAAGACTGAGTGGAAGATACTTTTGATGGAAATCTAAGACAGCATGCATTTAAAAAACATAGAAATAAAAATATTTTTTTTGTTATTGCATAAATCAGCATCTGCATATTGCTTAGGGAGGAAGAAGTTTGCAAAAAACTAGGGAGAGAAACTAATGCAAAAGACCATAAAGAAATGGAGCTGTCTTGCTCCTAAAAAAAAAAAAAAAAAGTTCAGCATGGATCCATATGGTGTGAGATTTCTCTTCTGTGACATTTTTATTAAGGTTATGTATATGACCGTTCATCTTCATTCTGCTGGTGCTAATTGCTGTCTATTGGACCCTTCGCTACTGTGTACAGAGAACACATGCTTCCCCTCGACACTGCCATCGCTGCGAGTGCACTGGATTGTTCTGCTGTCCTCAGATAGGAACCTGCTGCTGCTGCCTGACCGCAACAGCTGGGAATATTCTGCTTTTAAAAGCTTATCTTGTTGATACTTGAGTTGAGCTATTACACAGTGGAACAAGCAAACAGAATGAATGGACCCTCTGCGGGCAACTTATGGTAACAAAAAAAGCTTCCATGTGCTTTTGAATGTGTCTCTTGTCTTGGAATTGACAGTGATGTTTAGCATAGATGTTTCCTGCGACAAAAACATGATGGTATAGAGCCAGGAGCATGCTAAAAAGAAACATGCACAGAAGACATGTTCAGCACTTAAGCTTCTTTGCAACTCCAAGCAACATTTAGAGACCAGTCCTGGAAAGGTTTATTCACGTGGACAGTCCCACTGAAATGCAAGGGACCACTTTTATCTCTAGAATGGCTAATTTGATAAAGAATTACTTTTATGCACAAAATTAGTATGTAAAGCATATTCTCTCAATCTTCTATGGGGCTTTTAAGGAATCAGACTCAGAATCAGGTTATTTATTTATCAGCATTAGGTCTGTGCACACACATATATATTGCATGTACAAGCAGATCAGAGCAGTGAAACACAAATATTCCCATGTTATGGATGGACCACCCAGAGAAATACAGAAATCTATTAATTTTGCTTATCACATAGGCTGCAATTTAGCAAAACATCTAATAGTGTCATGAATTTTTCTGTCATGAAGGAAGTGTTACAATCATCTAATCTGACTTCCTACGTAATGCAGACTGTAGTATTTCCCCAAGCAATTCTGACTTGCACATCCATACAATTTAGTTCAAACGGTAAAAGTTGGCAGTGGCAATAAGAATAATTACCAGACTTAGGTTCATGCAATTAGAGAATCTTAAACTGTTGCCTTAACACATTGCCTTTTGTGAATGGTGCTGCACTTAGCCATGCTCCAAACTACACACCAGTCTGCCTACAGACTCCACATGACCTCTAGGCAGGAAAATCTCTCTTCTGAAGTCTTAATGGAGGTGTTGTCTGAGCAAGCACAGACCCTGAGTGACATGTGCATTATTCTGTGCATGGATGAACATCTGAAAACTTGGCTCTCAGACCACACTGGGCAATCTGTGAGAGCTGAACTTGACACCTAACAGCCAGACGAACTGGTAACTTTGGTCTCACAGTGATGGTGATTCTTGCTATACGACCGCTGTTTAACCCATTAACAGTTAAGTGGCCAGTTGCAGTTGACACAGGCGATCCATGGATGTGTGGCCTTTTCCCACTTTCTCAGTGGCTATTTTGGCTAAAGGAATAGCTATTTGCTTTCTCTTCCCAACAACTTCTGCCTTGTTCCACTTTCACATTTGTGCTTATGCAACTGTTTTTAGGA
Organism: Acanthisitta chloris; assembly: GCF_000695815.1. Classification (NCBI taxonomy): domain Eukaryota; kingdom Metazoa; phylum Chordata; class Aves; order Passeriformes; family Acanthisittidae; genus Acanthisitta; species Acanthisitta chloris. The sequence goes on from NW_008675408.1 coordinate 46,870, forward strand.
AAAAAAAAATGGATGAAGGCTAGAAGTAAATCCATGTATTTTCCTGTGCCATTAAAAAGGTGAGACACTTCTTTCAAAAGCTGGATTAAAACTTCCTTCATTGTTGGATGAGAAAAAAAAAGTAATTTTGAGTCAATGCAAAAGGAATTCCTATTTTCTACCACTGTAATGGAAAATTGAAAATTATTTGCATCTGAAAAAAAAAGTTGGATAAATGTACAGACTACTTTCACGACCTGGCACTATTTAATCACTTTCCAATTATTCTATTTAGTCCATGTTTGAAATGAAACTGCTTACAATTAAAGTGCTGGGAGGACTTGAAAATGGAACATCCCAGTTATCCTGATATTTCTTTTCTTAGCTAAATAAAAATTACACTAATTCAATGAAAAATTATTGGGGTTTTGGACACTTTTTCTGAAAATAACTGATATGCATTATTATTGCTGTCGTTGTTGTGTTGCTGTTATTGTTATTGTTATTGTTATTAGAAGTAGTAGTAGTATTTATTTATCTAGACATCAGTAAGGGTAAGCAACACTTCAAGAGGCTAACCAGCAGAAAAAAACCAGATATATTTGTGCATATGCATTTAGATATAGATATATAGAAATGTAGATATGGATATAGATAAAGATATAGATATAGATGATATCGATAGGCTGGAGATGGTATAACAGGTTATTCTGAGAAGGAGTTCTCACTTACTGGCCAGAGAGTGAAATCTTTGAAGGATAGCACAGTTACTAACAACTCCAGAAATCATTATCGAAACAAAATCAAAACCAACCAACCTAAAAAAATCAAAACCAAAAACCCCGACAAGAAAAATAACATACTATCCATTTTTACTGATATATAAACCTGTCTCTGGTCGATAGACTACATTGTCATTTTCTGAGCACTGCTCTAGGGTCCTGGCCAAATTCTTGTGGCACATATTGACTTTTTGGGGCTGTGCTGCTGCCCAGGTGAGTCTCAATGCAGCATTCCACACATTTTTTATAAAGCCAGTGTTTTTGTGTGCTGTCCATCTTCAGATCTACCCCAGGGTTGGCTGCATTTTAGATGATCAGGGAAAGTGGTACATGTGTTCATATTTTTATTTAATTGAACAAAATTGTTTGCCGTTCATCTAGGACAACACAATGCAATATTTAAATTTTTGTGGCTACAAATGTACCTAAAAGCTAATCTTGAGTAATATTTTGCTGTCATTTTCTTCATCTTTTCCTTTTCTTTCTTGTCCCTACCATAATTCTGTCTTTTGTTCCTATTTGAATGCTTCTTGCTCCACAGGCTTCTGGCATGACAAGTCAAATCACTACATTTCTTTGTTCCCATGTACAAGAAAACAAGGATGTTGACCTTACTCGGGGAAGGGAGGACCAGACAACACATTCAGATAAGCACCTTGCCAGCTTTGAAATGCCTTGAAGAATTCTATTAGTGTTTCTCTGCCATGCATGAGGCTTGCATCAAGTGCCTTTTTCAACAGCATCACTGTAGACAACCATTTATCAGGTGTATATTGTATGGCAGTGTGGTGTTTGGAAATTCCATTTGCCATATGTTATTCATGATCCTTGCTCACAGCCTTCATTTGTCAGGGGATTTAGAACTCAGCTGTGTTTAGTTTTTGGGGCTTGAGAACAAGTTGACCCACAGGCAGACACCTAATGATATAATTTGTTCAGTGCAAAAGGTTTGACTGCCCTCTATCAACCTTTATGCAGACAACTCCTTTGAATATAGTAATGGATGACAATATCAAAAGCATAAATCTCGGCAAACTTCAAGGTTTCCTGGAAAACATGACTCTTAAACTTTAGGCACATAGACATTTGGCACAATGTCAGAAACTTTCTGGACTATTCATTTATCCAACTCTGGCCAAAAATAACCAAAGACTCTATGTGTCTGTTGATTTGTTTTGAAATCCATTCAAAACGGCAAAGAAGTTAAAAAGTAAAAGACCAGCAATTGAGAAACAAGACTTCTGAAGTATGAAAGATCCTTTTCTGTATCTTACAACATGTGGTGCTAACAAGCCAGGTCATGTCCCTTGTACAAAATGCTTTCTGTGAACTTAAGTGTGGTTAAATTAGCAAGTAGAAACGACATAGTTCAGGTTCCTTATGGTTTTAGAAGGTAGTAAATAGAGGCCTTGCTGGAGCAATTGCTTCAGAGAAGAACATGCTGATGACTGTAGGCTCATCCCCATTGGCAGGACAGAGCAGCCAGGGTAATGGTCTTCTTCTTAAGCCTTGTGGATTTTTGTGGTCACTGTTTACCTTTTGTAAAATCTGTCCCATACTTAACTTTATGCCTCCTGTGTGACATGCACTGCCTTTTTATTCTTCCTTTTCTATGTATGCCCCTTCTACTTTCCCCTGGTCTACCTCTACTAAACGGAGGAAAATGGAGGCAAATAAGCTTTTTCTCTTTTTCTTGGCTTTTTTTTTTTTGGTTAATTATTGTCAACACAGTATCTTTAAGCAACTTTAGTAACACCACAGACCCATGAAGTTGGCTGCATTATTCCTTTCCTGCTACATATCCAGCATCACTTTTAACAGCTTGAGGCATTCTTCATTAAGTATTTTTTCAGTCTCATTCATGCCAGAATGCTTACATATCCCAACAGGAGTGATCAGAAAAGAAGGGTAATTATTATAATTTATGAAAAAGCCATTTGCTTTGTTGTTATTGAACAGATGAAGAGTTACAGTATTTTGCATTTTTATTTTTATTTATGCAATGTCTACTGAAAAAAAAAAAGCCCTTATTTCTGTTTGGAGCCCTTGACTTCACTGTATAATATCCCTGTGATAGTGCCAATAGCAGTAATAATACAACAAAATATAGAGTAGTTTTCCAAAAAATGCAGTGCAAAGACTGCACAAGTACTTGCAAGGAATTTGTGACAAACTGGCTGGCAAAAGGAATGGTGTCTTCTGAGTTTCAGCTGCTTCTACACATGCAGATTTGAAGATGCAACATGGTTTTCTCTGAAAGCCAAGCTGCCTATGAAAGAGGAAGGAAAAGAAACACTTTGCTCTTGGAAACAAAATATTCTGTAGGCTGCAGACATTGGTGTATGGCTTTTAGGTACCTTAAGGGAAATCAGAATTTTTTTAGTATGACTGGTCTATGTGCATGAAACAAAGGTGGCCAAGGAAGGCCAGCTGGCTGTGAAGAATAGGTGGCGGCAAAGAAGTAATGACAGGAGTAGAACAGATTGTAATGGAGATATGGAGGGAAAATGGAAAGCAAGCAGCAGGTTTTTAATTTCGTAAGAGGGCAGTAGCTCCAGGCCTGTATGTAGCTTGAAGACTTCAGTGTCTTCTCAGAAACATACCTTCATTACTGCCGGATACAACCTTTTGTGTTTGAGAGCTTTTCTGTTTTCTCCAACTATAGGAGTTCATTTTCTAACAATCCAATGAAAAATACATACTACTTCTCCCAATAAAAGCTGATTAATTCTTTTAATAAGCAACAAAATTATTTCAATATTCATATAATGGCAATACACAGGCATGAGAGATGTCTAATCTCACTTTTGCTCACCAGGTGCTTACTGCAGCTACTACTGCTGTGTAAATGATACATGAATATAGCCAGGCTTTTGCAGGAGTGTGACATCTTCACTAAATAAATGGTCTGGTACATTGGGCCCAGATGAAGCAGCACCCTGTTGCTAAACAAATATATCTGCCTTGCTGTGTGGTCCTATCAGGTAATTCAGTCTTTTACCAAAATGTCAGATTTTCAGGTGGGAAGATAATGAAAAGCATCATTAATGCATTTTGACATTTGCAAATGAGAGATGTAGAGCTCCAGAATTTGGCACATCTGAAACTGCTGAACATGTGTGTAGTTTGGCTCTGCTCAGAGCACAAGTTATCCCAATCTTCTTCTGTGAATTATTTGGCAGGCTTTCTTCCCCTGCCCCCACAAAACTGACAATTTTCAAAAGTAAATCTCAGCTCTGAAAACTCCATTCTAATTCTGCATCCACGCCTGATATAAATCAACTTGTTTCCTCCAGTGGACCTATGCTGGTTTCTGCCAGCTCAGCATCCGGCTCTGAGTATTTCCTCATACACATTGTATCTTCTGATCTAATGAGTCCTTGCTCCCCTCTCTAACTAGACAGAGTGGCAAATTGTCGTAGCATGTCCTAATTTTCTTATTGCAATGGAACTCCTTTTCCTTTCAGATTACCTGTACAGTCGGGCAGGACCACCCTGCCCTTATTCATCCCTGTCTTATCTTGAAAGCACAACTAAGGCACACTATTTCCAGGCAATTTCATATACTATGGTGAAACCTTACACCAGAAAACAGATGACTCTGTGGTAACTGATTTTAGGTAAAGCATTTCTGCCCCTGGCTAATCCATGTCAGGGCAAAGCCAAGGTGTACTGAGGGGATCCATGGCAGAGCAGTGGCTGCTAGCCCAATCTCCTGTAGAAGTCTCTGGTCCCTTCCAGAGAAAAGTGGAAAACTCACTAAAGAAAAAACCTGATTTATTCATTGAAAAGTGAATGGGAAATCTTTGATGAGATCTGAAAGGCTCTTGCAGTGTCTGGTTCATGAAAGGTATTGGAAGGTCATATTCATTCAAGGCTTCAGACACTGAAAGCTAGTGGAGTGACAGCTGGTGGCAGAAGGGATTTTGTCTACTGTCGCCTATGGAAGTCAGGCCAGACCCTAGCCCTGACAATGCTTTCTCTGAGGCTTGACTACTTCTGTCTTCAAATGAAAATTATGGAAGTTGCCACCTGCAATCTATAAAAAGTCAAAAGAGAAGAGAATCTTCTTCTGAAACAACCCTTGGGGAACCCAAAGTGAGGGGAGTGAGGAGTGGAAGTGGAGGGATGAGAGATGAGAAGCATGGTGCCACTTGGTATTTCTGCTCTGGACTTAGTCTGGCCCAGAAAAACTTGGATTGGGGCCTATTCCCAATTCTAAACAAATATTTACTCAGTCTTGACAAGTTCATTAACTCTTCATGTATGTATCCTTACGCAGTATACAGCCAAATCATCAGAAGCTGTTGGCTGATTTTTAACATTTATTTAGATATGTCAGGAAAGTGTAAACTTTAATTTCATCCAGCTTTTATTTAACTGATCTGGCATCTCTGGACTGTGGTCTGTAAATTGGCACAGCAGCAGTGCAACCAATGGACCTAAGACGAGAAGTTCTTCTCAGTAACACAAACATTGGCTGTTCACATTTTGATATCCAGTTATGACTTTAAACTCCTAATGAGTACTGTGGCAACTGCACAGTAAACTCCACCAAACTCTCCTTTATTCTTCAAATCACAAAGACTGTTGCTTTAGCTAAGCATTGTAAGTCATGACAAACAGAAATACAGCAAATGTGCCATTATAATCTATAGAAAAATCACAGGAAAATATTTTAAAAGAGCCAGAAACATGCAATTTTAACACCTATATTGGATGAGAGTGCCTAGGAACAGACTATTACACTGGAGACTAATAAGAAAGTCCTCCGAAGGAAAGAGTTCATAAATCATGCTGTACCTTAATGACCTGAATCCAGGAAGAAGTGAGCATCAAGAAGTCTTGCTGCAAAATGAACTCAACACCTCACCCTGTCGAAGGATTCTGTAACAGAATAATATTTATTTTTCTATGTACTTATCTACACATGAATTCAGCTGGGTGCTATTTGTGTGTGCTGTGGAGGGATGAATATATTATGCAGTTACAATCTATTGAACACTAGTATCTTCTGCCTTTACAAGAACCTTCAACTTCAGTTTTTCTCCTAATTCATACAAAACCAAATCATTCTTTCCATTAGAGGTTTGCTGCAGGAAGGAAGAACAGCGAGACAAATCCTCAGGGCAGTGTCACAGAGTAGTTTACAGCCACTTTTACTAAAGCAATGAACTGTGGGCAACACATATTTCCTATCCTTCCAAGGACACTTTGGAGGATATTTTGTGGGGTTGAGTGATGTTTTCTCTATGACTCTTTTGACACAGAAGTCTGTGATAGATTTTTTTTAAAAAATTACTCTTCATCTTGTTTGAATTGGCTAATTCTGTTGAAAACATCAAGGATCAAACTTTTTTTTTTCTTGAAGATGCTCTGTCTCCTGCTGTTTCTGAAGCCAAACAAGTAACAGGATATGCACACAGGCTGCCAACGTTTTTGGAGCAATGGCTGTAGTCATTCTAGGAAATTTAGTGCAGTTTCCCTCATGAAGTCAACTTTCAGTGGGACATATAACATACAACAGAGCTTTTGTGTTCAAGCTTGCTCCTCTGCTGGAGTCCCTGTTTCCAGCTGGTGGACCCTGCTCCTCCTTCCCTCACTTTTTAGAGGACAGTAAAAGCACTTTAGAGCCCACCTTAGTAGGATGCAGGCAGCCTCACCATGCAGTTCAGTGGGTACCTGTCACATCTAAAGATAACAGTGGCAGTTGAAAAGGAATATTTGGGGCTGGTGACTATAATTTATTTACACTCCTATTAAATCTGAGGCTGCAGTATACATACATGTATAGATATTATGTGATCAAAAACCCTCTGGAAGATTCCTATGGCATTTGTAGCACTCAGCCAAACACATAAGAACAGACCTGTGTGGTAATGGGGAGGGTGTGTGGGTGATATGACAAATGCCTCTGACTCTTGAGAAGGACTAATCCTTCACACAGGGAGAGGAAATATAACAGCACAAAGGTGAGTAACCATAACCATGTCCATTTAATATCTTGGGAAAGGTAGATTTTTGCCTCATGGAATTCCATGAGCCTCTGACTGCCCCTTGTATCCTCACAATCATCCCACAAAAAAGGCAGCCACTCTGCCCTGCCAGGCAACATGAGCACCAAGTGCTCTGCCTCCTCCAGGCAGACTGAAGGGGAGAGAGATGGGAAGACAACATGCTGGTACAAAGGAAGCAAAGGAAAACAGAGGGAGAGAGATGTGAAACCTGATCCATCTAATAACATCAAGACTGATAGTGATTTTCCACTCTATCTAGTAGGTCAAATGATCTTATAATACAGTGTTAGAAGAAGATGGAAATATTTTCATTTTTTCTCAGAGTCAATATTTCCCTAGTTGGAAATTAATCACTGTAAAAGAAGTTTAAGGAGAGTCTGTCAAGGTTTATTTAGGCTTCAAAATAACTTTTAAAAACACTGGCTTTTGTTGTTGTTGCAGGTTTAGAGGTCAGAGTTTCCCTCCACAGCATTCTTCTCTTGACAAATGATCTTTTCAGAAGTCAGCCAGGTATTTTTTTTATTTTAAAGTGACTTCTTGTGTGTTCTGCCACAAGCAAATACAGTGGAAAAGGTAGAGCATCCACAATCAGCTCTATCAGTGTCTTATGAATCAAACGAGATGTCTTAACTATTTTTTTCAGAATTTTTTACTTTGAAATATCATTGCAGTTTCATCTAACAACCTGTCATCTGATTCCAAAGCAATTAAACTTTGAGTTTAGGTACCACCTTATGAAGTTACTGTTGTTAATTCATGGAAACCTTGAGCAGAAAGCCTGGATTAATGGCAGCTGGCCATTACCCATGGATGTTCATGTCATCTGGAAACGAGCTGTAAATTGCAAGATGAGCCTGAAATATTATACCTGAAGAGAGAGTGAGAATAACTTTTTTACTGATGAAATAGTATTAATCAGTCTTTTCACTAGACTCTTCGTTCCTTTCACAAATTCAAGATAAAAAAGATGTATCAAAACAATTAGTGTCTCTCCATCAGCGACATCTAAACTGGATTACTCAGGCAGAGTGTGGTCTCTGTTATGTGACTGCTTTTAGAAGCAGCCTGGATGTGAGAATGAAGACAGTGCCTCAAGGAAGCAACAAATAGCACAGCTTTCCCTTTGTCACTTCATTCGTGAAGCTGAGTTAGATTCTGTCCCACACACCAGAACTAGCCCTCAAAAATCTGAACAATTCACCAGAAGGGCTGTTGAGATCCACAGTGGGAGCAAAGCTGGCTGAGCCTCCCTGTGACTTAACCACAGCGGAAGGCAAGAACCTCACTGAGGGCCTGCAACTCCGAAATGTTATTTCTTCTTATCATACATCAGAACACATCTGTAGACACTTTCTGGCAGAGATGCCAGATGTTTTGGTTCCCTTTATCATCATGCATTGATTATTTCTTGTTTGTTCAAGGCTTGTTTATGGTTTTACATTTTGTTTCTTCAGTGACTACTTTAATTATTCAGTGACAGGCACTTGTTATTTTGCTAGGCATATTTAATGCTCTCCTGTTATACTCCAAGGGAGATTTGCAAGTGAGTAATAGCAAAAATATTAATGAGCAAATAACATTTTAACTCTATCTATTGTTACTGCATTTTTTGGCACTCATTTAAGGAGCAGCTTCCCTTAAGAATTTACTCAAATTTGGTTCGCTGTAAGCATAATGGTCTCTCTTCGTCCTATATACACTGGAAGACAGTAGATCTTTCCTTAGGAGGAAACTTAAACAAATTACTCTGACATCTCTTATCTGGAGGCTCAGAACCAAACTGGGACACAAAGTGCCTCCCAGGCTGCCAAAGCCTCTCTTAACCACAGCATTGCACAACTTCATACAGGTTGATATAAAATCTGTTTGTTACAATGGACAGCCACTGCTTTGCTCTGAGGGCTTAAAGTCTAATCTACCAAGAAACAGCTACACAAGAGATGATTGCATGTTCTTCAATGTGTCTTGTTTGTTTTGTAAATATTCATCTAACAGTGAATTACTGACACCAGGCAAGGAGGGCTCTCTGTCTCATCAGCTTCAGTAGATTAGTGCCTGTGTTTGCCAAATACGCTTAGTGGGTCAACTTTTGAGTGAGCAGTTTGTCATAAAGCACTATTCCTCTGTAAGGAACATGTTTTTGTGTCTCTGCAGTTGGGTGTGGGCAGGGAAGGGTAAAATGGGGAGCAGGGGAAGGGTTGAAATGGAGAACCAGACTTTGAGTTCTCTGGAAACCAGGGATCACAAGCCATGAATCATGCAGTAAATACAGAGCCAAACGTTTGGATGAACAGAGCCCTTAACAATTAATTAATTGTTGACTTTAACTGCCTGTGCTGCAGATGTGCTATCATTTTTACAGAGCAGTCCCTCACCAATCTCTAAGTTGTTTACAAAGTAATTGGTAAATGCAAAAAAAAAAAAAAGAAAAAAGTTCTTGTATGAAAGTTGCCTCCACAAATGCACAGATGCGTAGGCGTGCACACAATGAAAATAGGAGAAAGGTTGAAGTCTGCATGATGTTTGATTTTATGAGAGTTTATGAATGTTCCTTGGAAAAGACTTCATGTCTTATTCTCCCATGCTTCCTGGATTTTGATGTTTCCCATTAAAAAAAGCAGAATATCCCTTCATTTACAAAATGAGTTGGATTTAACTCCATAATTTGTAAATATTTATACATATTTCCAAAGAATACATGGGCTGAACTGCATTTTTTCCTGATTACTTATATGCCTCAATATATCATCTTAGCTCCCACATCTTGTACTTGCAAAACTGAACTTTCAGATGAAAAGTCTGTGCAAGATGAAAACAAATTGGCAAACTGTTGCAGGAGGAACAATCTAAGTGGCAGGCAATTCCGACCTGAGCTAATGCAATATGAACTTATTTTCCGTTAAAGTTTTTCATGTTTGTTGGTCCAGAAGTGCTTTCTGATATTAGACCTACATCTTACAATCACTTAGGCAGATGCTTAACATTTACATCATATTCAGAGATAGAGTTGTCCCACTGCACTCAGCAGAATTAATCTCATGCACCGTTCTGCAAGATTAAAGCATAGGTGGTTTGAAGCTTGTATGCAACATAGACTACAGAACAATTATTTTAATTTTTAGAATACTTTTTTTTCCTTTCTATTTCCTATGTCACTACAGCATTGAGGCATAATTGCTTTTTTAATTTGCAACACATTCATGCAAATGAAAAACCGCAAAAAATGGCAAGAGGAAGTTGAAACATGCAAAACTCTTCAAGAGGAAGCTGAGGCAGGTGTTCAGAATCAAAGACGTCACATATGTTCAACCCAGGATTTGCACATAAACTGTTACTCAAGATGATGTCTGCTTACACTACTGAGTAACCTCACGGTAAGATCTTAAGGCACTTAATTCCTTTTTCACCGAGACACTCTGCAAATCCTTTTGAGCAGGATAGAACATGGTAATAAAAGCATTTACTGAAATACAAAATCATTTTACTTTGATTTTTACTATGACCCTTCTTTCACTCCAGGTTTTCTATTTTGTTGAACTCATGAAAAGGGTATCAGTGTACATGTGGATAAATGTGCATTTCTGCTAGAAATGTGTAGAAATTTGAGGAGTTTTGATTATTCAACTTGAGAGGTATTTTTGAACCTGACAATGGAGACATGGCTTAAAGATTGCTCTCAGCATTTGGAAGTTCAGATCACCCTGTTAGTTTGGAGACATTTAAAAATAGATTAGGAACCTACACTTCGACCTCTTCAGAGAGCACCCATCATAATCTCCCTCTTTCTCCCCCTGGGTATGTGTGCACAGAGGAGGAGACATCTCATGACTCACCACACTCACTCCTGCAGCTCTAGACTGCAGAAAAGTTCACTGATGTTTATAGGATGTTTGTGGTGACCCCTGGGATACACTCTCGTAATGAATTTCAGACCATCTACACAAGCCTTTCGACTATCTGTCCAATCTCCCTGAATTCTTAACCTCACACTTCCTCCTACTGCACATCCTTCTGGGAGACACTGGATACTTGGGATGAAACATTTTAAAGCCAGTGCCCGCAGCCTTGTCAGTGCATCCAGCACAAGACCTGACTTTGTTGTTTATTTTAACATAAATCTCCACCCCTTCACTTGCTCACTTTCTTTTTCTGGGTCTTCTATTTTTCTTACTCAAAGAGAGAGTATACTCTGTAAGAACAGTTTCAGATCCTGTTTTACTGGTATACAAGTTAAAATACACTTTTTCTGCTGCTATATTCATCCCCAGAGTTAATTATTCTAAATTTGAAAAGAAATAACCCCTGAGTCCTTACTTCTTCAGAAAGCCAGCCTTTAGTAAGCTGACCTAATAGAAACTGGAAGCGCTAACTAACCTCTTGGCTGATTCATGATTTATCTATGCCAGGGTGAAGTGTTCCACATATTAGCTGGAGGAAATGCACTTCTAGTTCGTAATCTTGATAAATAGTTACTGAGTTTATTTATTTTTTTAATGCTCATTTTATCCATTCATCATTATTTTGAAGATCTTTTACAAATATTGCCATGAAACTTCTGATGAGTGATGTATTTGTAAAAGGAAAGCTGCATGAATGAGCAAAGTTAGAAAGAAAACCCTCAAAGAAAAGAGCTGATGCCAAACAAATGAACACTGGCACTGGACAAAACAGACTGCAAATAAAATACACCAACATTGCAGGTGGTTTGCTCTGGCCATACTTCATGTTCCATGCTTCTTTTACAAGTGCCTTACGAAGGGTTAATGGACTTCTGAAACAGCAAGCCAGTGTAGTCCCCCCACAAACCCAAAGCCAGTGGACAGGAGTAGAGTGTATAAGAAGGGAAGGAAGGTGATGGGCTTTATGGAGCAGCACCCATGTGGAAATGATTAAAAGTTTTTTATAGCCAGGACTACTTATTTCTTTTCCTTACTGGCATGTGAATAAACATTCTTAGAGTATGTACCAGCATCACCTGATTTCAGCAGAGCACTATAAGCATGAGTCATCTGTGTGATTGACTAGCAGGTCTTCTGAACCTTTAAAAATCTGTTGCCTCACAAAGCACTATTAATTTTCCCATTAAGGTCACAGATTTGAATTGGCTCTACTACCTTGTTGCTTTTAAAGCAAATGGTGCAATGAGGAAGACGGAAATACTGAATGATCCAACACGATATTTAGGGCTCTGTCAAAAACTCAAGTTTAACTATTTCTGGATAGAAAGATAGCGTTTCTAAGCAGAAAGTGGTGGAATGATTCTCATGCCACTATTTTAGGGAACACTTTGCTACCTGATATTTAAAAGGTGGTGATAAATAACTCTAAATCATTCTCTTTTAATTAACTCTGAAATAATAGGGAGAGAAGCTTAGACATTAAGAAGGACTTTTTTCTTTTCCACCAAGAATAATGAATTGGTAAAATGACCTCAGGGGCAAAGTTGCTGGGACAAGGCAGAAGGTCAGTCAAGGAGCAATTAAATGCTGTCCTGTGGGAAAATGGTAAGTGCAGTCCCAAAGAATGAGCTAAAAAAAGGCAAAGAGTAACAGAGGTAGAGGAGGAAAACATCCCCCTGACAACAACATTATGTAGACTCATGATCTTTCAGGAAGAAGCTACAGAACAGGAGGTCTATTAGGACTGTAATAAATACTGAGTTATCAGAGTAAGAGGGAATTTGGATATAAACTCCAGATGGATTTAAAGCACAGGCTCATTACTCTCACCTCTCACAAACTGTGTAATAAGCCAATGCACACAAGTCCAGGACATCAGTCAGCTGTAACTGTTCCCGTTAGCTTGCCACAAGCAGGTAGCTTCCTGCAGATGCTTGGTCTATCTCAGTGACCTTGTCAAAGACAGCATCCATAAATCTGGAATTTAAAAGCATAATGCAATGGCAAACACTTCTGAGGCTAAAGCAAGTCAGCCTCATTTACAGTGAGTTTGTTTGCCCCAAACTACACCCCTGTGCAGGGGTATGGAACACCAGAGCGATACAGACATAGGCACAAGGACTCTACAGTCTCTGTCCTCAATTGTGTGGCCATATTTATATTGGTAAATCAATGCAAGGGACCATTCCTGCAGACAAGTCCAGTCTGTTGTTAGAGCAGTTCTTGGCCATTTGCAGGGGTCTGATCCAGTTAAGTGATGACTTTTCTTTCATCTTGGGTATTACCTGGAAGTCAGTATGTCAGAGAGCACTCGCAGCTACCCTGGTGGGGGTGGTGGTCATAAAGGATGTTCAACTGGTTATGGGCCTCATTCCTGCAGAATGGGTTTGCACACTTATTATCTACCTGCACATGCAGTCAGAAACTCTCTGAGAGATAAGACATTATCCTGGCCTGAAGACAAGATTAACCTCAATAAGAATGGGTACTCCTTCTCTCAGTGATGAAAGACATAGGACAAGAGAAGAACTTCACCTGGTCTGGAGTTTGGGGTTTTGTTGCGGTTTCTTTGCTTTTGAGGACTTTCATCTGTTGTTTTTTTAAGGACTTTAAATCACTGGCAAATTTTTCACACTGGTAAGTCTGAAACAGCACTATCTTTGAAAAAAAGACAACCACACAATACTTTAAAACTGAAGGATAGAAGGATGGGCAAGGACACCATACCCAGGTACCACCACTGTTACCACCTTTAGATGGGCAACAACTCTAGCTTACTTCATCCACCATCCACAAACCAATGATCTGCAAAGCCCACCTGAGTAGAAGTACATACACAGAAGCTGTGACTAGTCCCCTTGTAAGCAGCTAGCAGGGCCTGAACTAGCCTGTATCAAAGCAGATCAAGAGCATCTTCATTACACTGTAGTACTGATAAGCCTCAACAGCTCTAGGTTCCATCAATCCAGTTAATACTTGGAACAATGACTATAGCTACACTTCACATGAGCAGAACCCTGAAAACTAAAAAAAGAGCCTAAACAAGTGTCATTTCCCACTCCTTAAAAAAAAATAATCCAGACTCTCCCTACCAGTACTCAATCCAGTTTCTTTATTCCCTTTTTCTAATCCTCTTTTATGCCCATCAGCTGGTCCTTTTAGTGTAACATGGCCCAGCTGCATCTGCACCACTACTATTTAACCCCTCCTTGTCTCGTTCCACGCTTCAATATGTACCGCAAAGAGGAGAGACATAAAGACCTATGGGTTGCCATGGGTAGTCTTATCTGAATTACAATTTTTATTAAATACCCTGAAAGTATAGGCTCTTTTCCCTTGATTTTCAGTATTTATAAGAAAAAACAACCAGTACCTTTGGGCATAGGTGAAAATCACCTTAGATCTGAACCACAAGCATAAGAACTGGGCGCTGACCTAGCCAGCATTTACTCACAGGCTGGTGATGCTCTCAAAATCAGAGGAACTTAATCACAGATTTGGCTGTTGGCAGATATCATTAATCCAGTTTGCTAGTCTCAATATGCTATTTACTTACTTTTAAATTTATTCCCTTCTTTCTCTTAGTTGCAGATTTAACAAGTAGAAAATGACCATAAACAGTCATTAGAATATACTTAGAATGTAGATCTCTTCCAAGAATTCACTATGCAGTTTTGGTCCCGTTAGACTCTTGCTTGTGAGGAGCCATTTTAATGGTTCCTTGAAGCAACCTGAGATTTGACAACTTTTAATTGGCCAAATTAATAGGGAAGAAAACATTTCATATGCTATAAAGCATTGACCTCATATTTTTCTTGCTTTATTCTAAGGATTTTATTAGAAGATGAGGAAGAGATGCCATAACAAACACATTTGGTACCTGTATTTGATTAACACAGCAACTGAGCAATTAGATGAGGTGAGATGTGAGGATTCCTGGGATATGATAGTTATGTAATCTGGAAATCTTTACCACTGAGTCACATCACACCTGAAAGCGACTAATTTTTGGGTGCAGCACTCATGTTATGCCAATTCAGTGAACAAGTTTTCTTTTATTATCTCAGTTTGTACCTTGATTTTTGTATTTTGACAATGCTAGGATTCTGTAGCACAGTTTAAGAAAACTTGAACAAATCCAGAAACACAGTCCTAGCCACAGAGGTGTTAGCTGTTGCTCCTTGTTCTGTAAAGATTCCTTCATTTGCTTAACATGTGGGTTACGAAGGGTCTTGTTTTCCCACCACAACACTTATAACTTGCAGAGCAAATCCAGGTAAGAGTATAAACAGGACTCTAATAGGATACCCAAAGCTACTGGCTGGACTGAGCTCTAACAAAAGATTGCTGTTTGGGGATTTGTACATTTTTAACCATCAGACTACCTAAAGACAGGTATAATTTTGACAAGACTCCAGCACTGTTCTCAGCAATCTACAACGAACCTTCTCAAATTATTCTGAAACCTAGTCAATGTCAAAATGCTTCTCACATATATGTTCTGACTTGATTTTAGGTACGTGGGTGTGATTTTATTTTTCGCCATTATTTTTCCCTCTCTGCATTGTACAAAAGCCCATACATGCAAGGGAAAGCTGATCATTTTAGCATGTATAACAGTGACAATTCCATATACAAAATACTTTCAAATGCAAAATACAAAGAATTTAAGAAAGAATGATATTTCTTAACTATCTAAATTATACTTATCAGCATTTTTAGTCATAAGATAAATGTTATGTTTGTTATGTTTATCTTGTGTTCTAGATAACTAAGGAGTTATACTAAAACCTTTAAATAAACTGAATTTAATCCCAATCAAAAAGTCATGCTTTGAGTCAGATGTGATGTCAGCTTTGAAATAACAGTGTTTCATTATGAGGTATTGTTTATATTTTATAGAGTTCATAGGATCTTTGTCAAAGCAAAAATCATGAAAGCTCCTTTCTGAAAGCATTTATGTGTTTATATTTATTTAGAGCTAAGCTTTTAGTTGCTTTCCATTGCTCTTTTAATCAAAAAGAATAGCACACTGATTTGAACTGTAAAAATATTGCATTGCCTGAAAGGCAGGATCTAGTTTTCAATTTGGAATGAGTAGGACAAAGTCTGTTGCAAATGTACTTGTGCAGAAATTTAATCAGCTCTTTCCTAGTAAATTATGAAGAAAGATATTCTCAAAAAAATTGAGATACAGTATTAGAGTGTGATCCACCCACTCATATCTGCATTTTTAAACCATGTTTCCTGTCTAGAAGCTACTGCTACACTAAGGTAGTATGACTTGATATGAGCTACCTTTTCTTACTTGCCTTTTGTGATATGGTCTGCATTAGAAGAGAAGTGGAGATAGTGGGAGCTGGTGGAAACCATCCTGAAGTACTCAAGGTCACAGTACCACCACTGCCCATATGTTAATAAGAATTCAGTATATAAGGAAATACTATTGCAGAAGTAATGTTTGCCTGAGTTTCTGAAACTACTACCTCTTTAAACAAACACAAATGTGAATCTGTAGAGCCCGAGAGTGCCCAAAGGGTTGTGTAATCTGAATGATTTAGAGGAACTTCTGAAAAATAAACCTTGAAGAGAAGATGTCCGGGAGGTTTCTGTAAACAGAATGGTATTATATGCTGTGCTGCATAGTGTACCAGGCTTTGGCCAAAAGTCCCACAAGATCAGCATTTTAAGCACTGTTATTTTCATCTTGCTCATTTCATGCTTTTTTTTCCCCTTCTAGGAGCAGTTTCTTGCTCATTGTTTGGGTTTCTTTTTCCTTCTAGGAGCAGTAAGATAATGACCAAGCACTGGTAACTTCACTTCTCTGCCAATAAATGTCCTGATGAAGAGCACAGAAACAAAATATAACTCTGAAGATCTAAAAAATAGGTGAAATCACTTTAGATATTTAATGAAGGCTGTCCTCCTCAAGATAAACAATGTGTTTGTTAGACTCCCTCTATCACTTCCAAGAAAGTAAAAATAAAAAAAAGGCAACAGCATCCTCAAAGGGAGGACTATTACATATTTTTGGCACTAATCTGCTTCCAGATTGCATCTATTTTTTAAGCATTTTCAAGGTCCAAGAGTACAGGGACTCCCAGATCCCACATTAGTTCAAAGAGTTAAAACATTCAGCAAGTAAACTCCTTGCTCTGGCATGTCTATCAAAGTCTTTGAGCCTTTAATGTAATTGAAAACAATTGTCCCAGTGGGGAGGTCTAACACTCTGATCAGTTGCAGCTAAATGCTTGAACTGCCTGAGAAAACTAGAGGGGTTATAAGAATTCAAGGGTAAACTACATGACATGGTTCTGGTGATAATAATGTTCCAGAATTTATATTTATTAATATTGCCTTCTTTTGGTCAGACTCCCACAGGAAATCCTGAGGACTACATGTCTCTGGCATGTTTTATCTTAGATAGTCCCATCCTTGCAGCATTGCGTACTGATAGCAGGACAGAAGAGTACCTTTGAAAATCTCTGGTCTTTTTAGAAGCTGCAGATGACAACAAACAGGACCTTCAACACCCTGGGAAGACAATCCATCTACTTTCCTTAGTTATCATTAAAATGTCTTTCAGACATAGGTCATAACTGGAAACCTATAAAGGATGTCTGTGTATTAGGCACTTCCCACAAAGCCTGGTCCCTTGTGATTAAAATTTATCACATTGTTCTTCTGGTTACAAATACTGCTGATATGTGTCATTACTGCAGAGCACTGCTCATAATATTTTGACTTTACTCCAAACACTTTTTTAAATTCTGAGTTTCCCATAAAAGTTTTTAAAGATACACATTACTTTAACTTTTTTTAAGCCTATTTTAATGGTTGTTAACTCTTTTATTTTCCTGTTAAATGTTCACTTACACTGACAAATAATTTGATGAGAAGCTTCATGTCCCCCACTCTGGTCCCTGTGATGTAGAAAAGTGCAGTTATGGTGCATAAAATCATAGAGCCCTATCAGTTTACAGGGCACTTTATAAATACTCCATCTTTGTAAAAACCCTGTCTTGACTAAGGCATTGCTAACATTGTGTCTTAGTGGTGTTCTTTTTGAAAGACTTGCTGGTTTTGCTTATTTTAAAATATTTAACATTTTTAAATTTGCATGTTTACAGGAGAAGAAACACAACATAATTATTGTCTTACTCTAGCCTTCTTGCTAGAGTGAAATTATTTGCTGTAAGCCATGCCAGATCTCTAGTTGTGGGCAACAAAGTCCATTTTTTGCCAGTTTTTCTAAGAAGAAAAGGTTTACAATATCATACCACATATGCTTTTCTATGTACCATAGAATCATAGAATGGTTTGGGTTGGAAGGGATTTTAAAGATCACCCAGTTCCAACCTCTCTGACATGGGCAGAAACACCTTCCACTAGACCAGGTTGCTCAAAGCCCCATCCAGCCTGGCCTTGAACATCCCCAGAGATGCATGTGAGTCTGTCTCTGCCTATGCCCTTAGCTGCTGAATCCCTTGATCAACTTCAATAAAAATTGATCAAGCAAGAGCCACACAGACAGGAGAAAAAAAATAAATCATTCAAGTTTCATGAAAATAGTTGACTAGGTAGAGGAAAGAAATTGTATTATGCTGTTCCTGAGGAGAAGGCTGATGCCTGACCTTGTCTCTCATGGGATATTGAAGAACCCACTTCACAGCATAAATCTTTCTCTGATCCACTCTGGAGCTTCTCTATCTGCAGTTAGAGCATGTAGAACAGCAGCACAAGTATTTCCTTTGCCTGGTCTGTCCTGCTGGGCACAAGGGGTTGTATTTCAGTATTGTTTGCTCCATCAGTACCAACTTACTTAAACACATGAGTGGGTCACAGGTTTCTATGCCTGCTCTGTGGCCACAGAGCAGGTTGGGCCTGGGTGCCTTTAGCATCCACACTATGTTTCTGCATTGTGCAAAGTGCTGTTCTTCACTAAGCCACCCCTTTCCTGAGCTTGCAACTAAGGCATAAAATACTCAGGATTGTGCATCTAGCTTTAGGGACTCTGAGCTGATGTGCCTCAGGTGGGGATGTGGACGACTGACACCTTATCCTTTACGCCATTCTGTAAGGAGTAGCTGAGTCTGACAATGAAAAGGCAGAAGACAAAATAAGGACTGACACTGGAAGGTAACATTAATTCAAGAAGAATCAGTTTGCAGGCATGAACAAAGGAATGTTACATGTGTGAACATCTGATGTAAAAACCAAGTAAAAAAGCCATATTTTGCATTCAGCCCTTGCCATCTTATTCTGACAAGCACTACAGTCAGTTTATTTCTCAGAAAGCTAACTTCTTTACTTGTCACTCACCTTCTCATATCTGCTATTTGCTGTCTCCATCTCTTCTAATTCTCCTTGCTCTTCTTCCTTTGACAGAAAGAAGTCACAGTTCCAAACAGAAAGATATCTTGTCTTGTGCACGCTAGGGAGGAATGCATTGAAAAACCCCAAACAACTCAAAATTACAGAGATCTCTGCACCATCTGACTCTTTTCACTAAACAATATATTTGAGAAACATAGTAAAAATGAAAAAATAAAAGTTAAAAAGTAAAGATAAGTTGTGTTTTCAGTTATCTGAGCAGAGAGAGAACTGTGTCTTCTTGCATCTTTGGATTTCACAGCATCTTAAAAGAAATGAGCAAATAAAGCCCCTTCACCTACACTCAGGAAATAAAAACATTCCCTCTCCTTGTTCACTGATGGCATCACAGCAGTTTCTGTAAAACTAGTCATAGGAAAAAAGTAATTTTGCTGATGCGTGAATAGGCTGAAGCCTGGTGCAAAGAATATGAAAGTCCCTCTGGCAGGACTGCCAATGCCTGCAATGGGCTTTGGTTCAGACTCCACAGGATACTGAAAAGCACTCAAAAGGAAATTATTTTCTCCTGTCATGCCCTCCTTGCAGCCATTCCCACAAAGAGCACAGTTCACTGACTATTTTCACAGAAGCCCTGGAAACAGCATGCATATTATTGGAAAGCCAGATGATAGCAGGCGCTGGATTTTGCGCTTTGATACATTTCCAGTAGAAATGTGTTGGTTCCCTTCCCCTAAATGTTTTTGGACCAATTTCATGTAGATTTGGAGGCCTTTACAGGGACAAGCACCCCCTCTCCCTACACATCAATGATGCCCCAGCATGATGGCTGTGCTGAGCTCTGTTAAGAAACTATGGATGGTGCCTAGGGGACAAAGACTGCATGATGGTAGGACCAGGAGATCCAAATTTCAACTCCACCCAGAAACTCTGGGGACTTTCAGTGACTCAGGCTGGAACAGGACTGCCTTGGAGAGAGAGGAAAATGAGGTGGACGTAAAGAAGAGAGGGAAACTCAGATCCGGGCTGGGTTACATGGGGGCCCCCAGCACATGAATACATGAATTCCACTGGCCTTGTGATGTTTTGAAAAGTAAACTATGGAAGAAAGACCAGAAACTTCAAAGAAATTCCTGATTTGGAAATTGTCTGATGTAAAAGGTGTTAGCGTAGAGGAGGGTAGAGAAATAGCCTGTTCTCAAAGGCACTCTACAAGAGGTCAAATATTGGTCTGGCTCATATGGCCATTTTTTCCAGTTGTACAGTATATTGTGTAAACTAAATATAATGTAAAGATGCAAAAGCTTCCAGAAATGTCATCTTACAGACATTTGCTTGGATGCAATCCATGATTATGTGAAAACATTTACTTTGAGATCTAAAAGCCATGGGTTACGTGGGTGTTCTGTACATTTTGCATTGGAACTTACACTATAGAGCCAGAAAAGACCAAGAGTCTTAATTTGAAATTACTTGCATTGGTATAGTGGCCCATGCTGTACCAAAAAGTAAATGTGGGTGAGTATATGGGACAGAAAAAGAGGGTAGTTCATGATGTATTGGAAAGAGCTGCCAGAAACCTCTACCAGTGGCTGGGACCTCGGTAAAATCTCTGCAGCTAATCTCATGCTTGCAATTGCCCCCGAAACCAGGTTACTAGAAAATCTCTATGCCAAGATAGAGGCAAATTTTTCAAACAGAATGACACTTTTTGCCTGAATTTTGAGCTGGACTCACCAGTAAGTTCTCACATGACAGGGCATGCATGACATTAGGCTCAGGTAAGGTTATGACCTTCAAGAGATAGAGGCTAGGAAATGCCTTTTTAGAGACCACAAATTAATATCAGAGTTATTGTATTAAATCATTACCTTGTAACATCTGCAACAAGCATCAAAACAATATGAAAACTTCAGTGTTTCTCGGTCTTAAGCATATGCTTGCAACAGTCTGGACCAGGCAGCCATGCTGTAGGGGTAGCAGACTGCAGGGAGTGATGTACACTTGTATCAGGACTCGGTCACTCGTCTGGCTCCACTCGAGACTATTAAATTTCTCACTTATAAAAGTACCTCAATATCCCTTTACTGTTTATAATTTTCCTTATATCTAATAAAAGAAAAAATTAAGGAGGTATCCTCCCCATGCAGTCAATAGAGAGATACCCTAGAACAGAATGTACTAGTTCTAGAATTGCAAGCTGTACAGCCACATCTTTTAAAGCTCAGCTAAACAGATCATGCCATTGTGGTTAAGCACACTCTCCATGTACCTCACCTGGTGTGATTACAGAGAGTTTACTGCTCTAGGTATTGTAACAGTTCTCTTGTAGCCAGCTGGAGGGTCTACTGCACCTGGTGTAAAAAGATGACCTGAAAAGTACTCAGTAGTCTTCAGTAATAGTCAAAAGCCTGTCCTTGGTTATTGCAGTGCTTTTGGACCTCAGATATTCTTAACCCAATCACACTCACAGATCATCTGCGCAAATTTTGAGAAGTCTGCTCCAATGAATGAGAATAAAATGAGTTTGAAGCTGTTTTGCATCTCTGTCATCTTGAATGAATACCAGAGGTGCTTGGAGAAAGAAAGGTTATCATCCAGCAAAATGTATTTCCTCATTACGCTCTGGACACAGGCTGGATTGCTATGAAGTCATGGTATCTAGCTGTGCCATAGGAGAAGTAAGAGTTTAGGGTTCTAGCAGTTTTTTGAAAGACTTAAAAAACTCTACAAGGGTTCAGAAACCAGAATTGCCAGAACACAGATTCTGAGAGTGAAATGAGCATAACTGTAATTATTGAAATTTGAAAACAATTACAGAAATGTGAGGATCAAATTAATTAATGCCCATAAAATACCCATAAATCTCATTTGGATTAGGATTTGCAACCCTTACTGCTGTGTCAGTGCAGCTGCACATGGGATAAGTTGCTACACAAATTGAGCGCAGGGTGAGTCCTAGGCCTTTGCTAACTGCATGCATGGGGCTGTGACACTTTCGAAGGATTCAGACTCTTTCAGGGATCTGGACACAAAGCGAATTCAAAAACTGCAGTCTCAACATCCTGGTAATTAAAACACGGAAAAGTTCACATTTTATCTGTCCATAGCAGAGTCAAAAGACTCCCATTTCTCCTCCCATTTCTGTTACTAGATAGGGAACATAAGGAACTTACTTCAACTTATGAAATCCAGTCACATTGCTTAGCAAGTACATACTCTTTTTCTTAGTATTCTGTATGCCAAAACAAGACTCATACAGTTAGGAACTGAAAATTATGCTTTTTGCTTCTTTCAACATCAGAAAGCATATTGTGCAAACCAAAACCTGAGCAGACTAAGGAATAAAAAATCAAAGAGCCAATCTCTTTCCTGATATCATAGTCTGAATTTATGTTAGAGATATGAATTCAGCCAAATAGCTTTTCTCAAGCTGATAAAATGAATGGAATAGCACATGACATAGTTGTCATGTTGGTTGTCAAGAATTCCTAGTCTTATTTGTCCCTTAAACAAAATACCACTGCATCACAAATCTCTTCAAAGGCATCTCTGCACTTAGTGGCACTGCCTGTACTGTATTACAGATATCTGTTCATGGAGAAGAAGGTCAGAATTAATTCAAATCCCAAAGTAATTATTTTAATGCATTAAACACTTAGTTTTGCAACACACTGAGGCAAATATTGTTTACTTCATATCCTTGGAAACAGGTCCTGGATTTCCACCGGAGGCTGTGTGAAGATTGAATCATAACTGTGAAAACTGGCAGCGTATGTGTGCCTTTTCGTTTAGTGAATATATTTGTGACAAGGAAGCAGGGACAAAAAAGGCCTCAAATGAATGTTTTGAACTCACATTATACTCAGGGAGATATGCATTTAGTTTATAATACAGCAGGCTAAAACCTACACTGAGGCCTTTATTTTATGTTCAGTTTAACATTTTGAGCTGACATTAGCTGAGCTCACAGCTTAAAATAAAACATAAAGTCCTGTTCTACTTTTTCATGCCCCAAGAACACCTTTGCCTTTGTACAAAAGATGCAACAGAAAACTAATAAAAAAATTACTATTTTTTTTAAATCAAGCAGCAAAGGCAGGACAGTTCAGGGCTGATGGCTTCTGTGATAGCTCTGGCTTATTTTAGTTTGGTGTACATGCAGTTAGAGCCCTTGTGACAACAACCTGAAATCTTCTCAGTGCCCGCAGGGTACTCTTATGTGCTGCATGTAATGATCCCTCCTATTTCAGAAGTAGATGAGAGGAGAGGAGAGGAGTTTGTATTTTCTATGGAAAAAGGTTGTATTTGGGGGAGAGAGGGGGGAATTAACTCTAGAAATTAAGCCATACATTAATACCTGAAAGGCTCATTCAGCCTCCACAATGAAAGTGGGAAACAGAAATAAAATCTGATCATTTGGACTGACACTAGCAACACTTCCAACAGGCATGAATCTCAGAGGGAAGCCACTGCACCTCTATGTCCAGTCAGCACCACTGGTAGAAACACAGGAAAAAACAGAGGCAACTGGGTGTACCTAAACCTTAATTAGTTTAGGGTTTGTTTAGTTTCAGTTTTCTATAACCATGACACACACTTGGTTTTGAAATTGCATCTGGATCTCAGTTCTGTATAATTTCGCCACTTCTTAATGGTGCCAACCATCTGTTTTCACTACCTGTATTGTCAAGTTTGGCATCGTTATCAAAACCCCAGTTCTAGAGATAGTTTGCAACAAGAACAACTTTCATTAATGCTAACCAAAATAATTCTTACAGTGGCAAAGAATAATTTGTAAGATAAATGAATCTGTGAGGCTCAGAGGCCTCAAAGCATATTAGGCAATGCCACCTAGTTATCACAGCTGATAATTCCCTACAAAATACAGCAACTCAAATCACCACTAATGATTCCAAGATGGATTTTCTTCCTAATTTAAAAGCAGAGCAGAAAAATGACTCTTCATTTTGCAGTTTACCCTCTTAGATCCTATTAATTAGGCACTTTTGTGTTTATTTTACAATTATATATGAACAATACTACTTTGTGCTTTTAATGATCTCTTTGCAGCTTCTATACTTACATGCATTTTTCAATTATAAGCTTTCTTTCTTGGCATTTTCATCTGCTTCCAGACATGCACTTCTATCA
Organism: Acanthisitta chloris; assembly: GCF_000695815.1. Lineage (NCBI taxonomy): Eukaryota > Metazoa > Chordata > Aves > Passeriformes > Acanthisittidae > Acanthisitta > Acanthisitta chloris. The sequence continues at coordinate 71,032 of NW_008675408.1, forward strand.
CCATTGCTAATAAATCTTTTGTCTTCCATTGACATCACAGAGAGTTAGTGAATTCCTTTAAAGAGGGCTAGCCCAAGACCTACGAACCACTTCTGTTCCTTCATTTTAAGAGGGCAGTCTCACCCTCTGCCTTGACCATCTGCCTAATGTTTAGGTCCACACCTAATATTCTGTGCAAAAACGCTGCATTCACATTAGTCAGGGTAATCCCATTTGTGTCCATACTGGCTGATAAACGCAAATGTTCCCTTTCCATGTCAGCATCATTACAACATGAAAACAAAACCCCACGTGGCTTCTTACTTACTTAGTCACAGATCTAAATTAATAGTTTATTGCAGGCCACTCAGATATGAGAGGTCTCTGAAAGAATGACTAGGTTATGAACTAACCAACAGCTGGGCATGAGGTCAAGACAGGCCCCTGATGATACGTACTGACTAATTGCTTTCTCATTCCCTGATTTTGGTTTTAGACTGTCCCAGAGAGCTTTCTCCCAGGATGACCCTGGTACTTTGTGTCAGCTCTTCACTCCAGGGACCACTCCCAAACACCTGGAGTTATACCATGACTGCCCTCCCTCTCATGGTCTAAAACACCAGTTAGGAGTCCACCACAGTATTTTGGACACCTGAAATCAAAAGGCATACACAAAAGGACATTTGTATTCTAGGGTCATAGGGAACCCATAGAACTGTTATGTTGTATGGATATGGTTAGTCAGTCCACAGCAAATGGGCCTTGAGCAGGACAGACACAAGTCTATATGTACTGCTTGGATTCCAGAGTTTCTTGCACTTAGCAACAAAGATATGGCCTACAGACTACACAACTCAAACTCTCTCCTTGGATGTTTGCAGCATTAAGAACTAAGATTATTTTCTGTACCTTTGTTTTACTCTTGCACTATTTTTTCCTAAAAGAAATGTTCCCTATATATAGTTAGATTTATATACTTCTACTCCAAACTCTTGATTTCCATGACTCTGATGGATCATGTTTTTCTCAGCTCTTTCATGAGCTTCTGTCTTATCAGGCTTCAGTGCAGGTTATTAGTGTCTAATGAATTTTATAGGTATTCTGGAGAATGTTTCTAATATGTTACAAAGATTCTGATAATCTCTTTATTCATTAACCATCCTAAAGCGTGCCTCGCTGGGGATGAAACCACTTCTCAGGGTTGTTAGGTTGTTTAATACCCCCATATTTATTTCTTTAAGGTCAATTAGAGCAGGATGGCTAGAGTAACATAATTGAACACATTGTTAAAACCAGATTGTAGTCAATAGAAAGATGGAAAATGCCAGTCCTCCTTGAGTAAAGATAATCTGAGAACAATCATGAGTGCATGGAGATTCACATAAAATAGTAACTGCTCTCTATTCAGAGAGATTTTCACTTCCTTGTGTTACATGCCTTACAAAGTGGGAGCAGTCAAACAATCCAAATGACAATAGGTGATTTTTCCCTATGAATTTTTTTCAGAACAATCTACATTGAAGTGGAGCAGTACCACTCATTTGTGATCCTATCTCAGAAGCTCTCTCTGTGACTTCTTTTTTTAAATGTTCTGAAGCTCAAAGATGTGAATTGAGGGAGGAAATACAGCTGATCTTAGTTGGGAAAGGAAAAGTTTTTCAGAGTTTGTTCTAGTGAGACATCTAGCTGCTCTTGCATGCTAGTATCAGTGTGAAGCAGAAAGAAAATGGTTGCATCCAAAGCTGAATATTCCAGATGCAATTAGGAAAAATTTTATTTTTATTTATCAGTAGGAGTAAACTGAGCAATCATATTTCTGTTGGGGTCCCTTTAAATCTAATACATGCCTAAATTCAAGTGTGCAGGTTCCAGCAAAAATAATCAGATTACTCTTGTTTTTAAGAGTTAAGTGCTTTTCTGGAGTAGGATCTGTGTAAGACAAAAAGGGCCAAGTCTACCCAGCTGCAAGCCTAGCAAGCTTACACCAGGTTTGAATGTGCTCCAGGAAAGATAAATGGCTGTGTACTCACAATTTACAGGTCTATAAATATCAAGAACGCTGCTGATGTCATACTGGACTGCACAGTCCTCCATCGGGTGACATTTCGTTGGCTATGAAATTAGTGCCTTTTAGAAAAGGACTACAGGACTGAGGTGTCACAGCTGATTTTACAATTTTCTCCTTAAAACCCTGTATGCCACATGTTTTCCAATTGATGGTTTTTAATTTACTTTAGCAATGCTTTTTTATGACATGATATGACTGTACCAGCTTTAGTGTCCAAAAGATTAAATGTTGCCTATCACATTACCCACATGGGTCTTTGCACTGGACCCTTTATTGTGATTGCTGAGGGCTGACCCATTCAGTTGCTGGCCCACAACAGAAGCATGGCACCTGGGGAGAAAGACAGACACAAGAGGAGCAAGTAATATTTTTGAGCTCATTCATGGGCTAAAGTTACTAAATCTTAATTAGCTAACGACTGTTTTGGTTCCAGTTCTTGGCATGTTCAAACTGTGCCTCCAAAAGGGAATGGAAGAGGTCAAAAGCCTAGACATTACTTCTTCATTATAAGGGCAAAGTTTTAAAAAGTCTGGGGCTTTTATTCTGAAATTTATGATGCATTCTTTATTTTGGCAGGTCTGAGATAAACCAGCAAACATACTATGAAGACAAGAACTGTCCTGAGGAAATACCTCCTATTAGTTAATAAGCAGACACAGTGGCCTGGATTAGGAAGAAACATGACAACATTGTTGAAAATGAAGACGTGTATCCCAAGTGAAGCCAATGGGTTCACAGAAGCCAGAGCTGTGTAACCTGCTGCTGCACATCAGGGTTCCAGGAGAGGAAATGAACATTACACATGGTGAGAGCAATGATACACCAGGGTGAGATAAATTTACTGCTTAACTGCATTTCATCTTAGAAATTTTGAAGTAGCATTTCTGTACTGAGAGAGATTCCAGAAGATGGGCTGTCCAGTGCAATGCTGCCTTCCAAATGGAAACATGATTGTCAGCTCTCTGGTTCGTTAACTTTTATCTTTGCTGATAAATGAACACTAAGTGGTCAGTTGTTGACAAAAGCCTTCTTTTTAATTGGATATGTGAACTGGACCTTACATAACCTGGCAACATACTATCATCCCTGGACCTTGTCACTCAGAAAAAAACATCTTGGCTCCTACTGGATGCGGGTGTTCAGTGTCTCCATTTTAGCTAGTTCAAGGGGAAGATCACAGACATATATGCTCTAATATAAAACAAAAAAAATCTTCCAGAGTTTTAGTTCAGCAGAAATTTGCCCAAAATAGGCAATACCCAAGGAAATCACATTTGAACCCAACTAGAGAAAGTTGCATAGCTGACATGCGGTCCCATTGGAACTGATTTGTCCATATGTCTGGTGGAAGATCTGACCAAGCACACTGAGAGCTGTTTGTAAGAGACTAAGGAAAGACCAAGAAGCCCCTTAGCTGAAGAATGCTGCTGTCACTCAATCTCTCCATAGGCTTCCTGGGGAAAAGATGTTCAAGATTGTCTCTAAAGAGACTGTGCCCACAGCTGCCAAATCTTTCTTAACTCATGGTTGGTCCATGAGTCGAAAGAACTGGACAGCACTGTCTCTTTTCTGAACAGAGCTCCAAGATATATTCTAGAAGAATTTCAACGGCTGTGAAAGCTAAAGTTCATGAACTGCATATTTTTCCTTCCTTTTTGTTTTGTCTTCTGGATTTCTTTTTAGCTGTTGATTTATCTCTAGCTGGGAAACCTCCCAGTCTTTTGAAATACTTAAATTTTTGTTGTGGAATTGCTGCAGGTCTGAGTGAAGGTCAGTCAAAGTCCCCATCACAACAGATAATACTGCAGACACTCCTCCTTCAGCCTCAGAACAGCTTCAGCTGTTCCCTGCAGAGATGACTGTTCCAACATAGTCCCAAGTCCTTGCTATCACCTCACTGCTACCAGTGCTCAGTCCTACACAGGAGGTGGCAGGCTGTCCAGGGAACTCTCCTCACCCAGATCTACTTAGGATAGCCTAAGTAAAATGGATAGTTTCACATCTATGTGATTGCTAACAGCCCGTTTCATGGGAAGTGCCCACACAAGATGGGCCACCAGAACACCTGGAAGTTTACCTTCTAGCAGAAGAAGGGTGATGAGCAGCTGGGGGACAGCAAGGGTAGATCCCATTTTCCTTAACGTATCAGGAACTGGAAAGGACCTATGTCCACAGCCAAAATGTCCCTCCATTTGAAACAACCCTAAGCATTCACTAGAAAGGGAATGCTCAGCTTGTCCTTCACAACATGCTGTTGCCTGCTCATGCCTCATCTTTTGAGCTCCTTGGTGCTCTCTCTGTAAGATATGCTTCACAAGTTCAGAAGGACTGAAATAGGACCTGTTTGGTGGTTTATTAGTCCACAGAGCTTCTGGGAAAGAAAAGTTACCACAATTTGCTTGTCAAAAGTGCTCCTCTGGTGTCTGTTGTGTAATACCACTGCTTGATGCAGTTCCAGGAGACAAAATAATCATAACCAGAACAGAGTTCAAAGAAGTGAGAATGCTAATTGGCCTGGTCTTGATTTGATAGCTGCATTGCTTAATTCCTAATTTATTTCAGTGTTAGTTTTAATAGCTCAGACCAAGTGCTAGTCTGGGCCTTATTTGCTGGGTGCTGATGGATTTAAGTTGTTAGGGTTTTCTTTTTGTTCTTTTTATCTATTTTGCTATATTTCAGTTTGTTTAGCTAACATAATAGAGTTATTAATAAAGTTAATGTCTGCCTTTGAAGAAAACAGTTCAGAACATTTAAAGAACTCAGCAGATATCATCCAGCCAACTTAAAAGTCTATATGTAAATTTTACTTTGTAAACTCATTTAAATCACATATTCTTACATGTTCTGTCACTTTTTTTTTCTTTTGAAACTTTCCTTTTTATGTTTTCATGCAGGAAATATGATAAACTTGTTTATTTCATTTGTCAGTTTTGTGTTTCTGAATTTCTTCATCAAACCTCTTATCTTCCTTAAGTATCCAATCCCTGCCCAAGTTATGTGCAGAGGGGGAAATGGTTTTACTGTTGTATTTGCAGTGCTTGGAAAGACAAGAAAAGAGCAAGCAGACGTACTGGTTTCTGAGAAGTACAGGGAAAAGAAGACATTAAATGGGCATTTTAGCTTGGAGACAATCCTGCAAGATGAGAAAGCCAATTATTTTTAGGAGCATGGGATAAATCAGGTTGGAACAGATCTCCAGAGGTCAAATGGTTCAACTTTTCCAGTCCAGTGATGAATCACAGTCAAACATTTGCTGATCACCTACTGCTTTTGCTGGCCTTTTATTTTCTTAGTTAATACTGCCTTCTAACACTTTTTAATTTGAATTAGCCTTATCAAGTCCTTAACATTTGCATAACAGGAGTACATTATATTTATCAGTGAATTGGAAGCAGCTAATTAGAAACTAGCAATCTGTAGGCTGGAGATCTGCTGAAATCAGCAATAAGGTTCATTTTTTAAACATCCTTATGAACAGGACCCTGACACATGTGGAAGCCTCTCTCTCCTCGTGTAGTGTGGAGTTTTTCACATTTTTGAGCTTTCATAGAGGGGAATAGGGTGATAGTACTTAGACATTAACAAGCCCAGATGAAGAAGAGAAACAACAGCTTTTCACAGCTCCACTTTGAAGGGTAAGGAAGGCTGGAAATCCCCAGGGTCTCTTGAAGCAGGAAGAGTTAGTTTAAGAAGAAATAGATGATAAGGGTTGAGAAACAAGCAATTTCAGAATGTTTTTTTATCATGACATCATTCTCTAGCAATGAATCTCTCCACTTTTTGCCCTGACAAGGGAGACATTTTGTGCTATGGAAATGCTGGTTTGAGAAATGCTATGGAAAAAAAGCCATCATTATTTGCTAATGCCTGGTTTTCACCAAGTATAGATGTCTTGTCTTTTTCTAGGTCTACTTTAGTGGTATCATTTCTCCTGATTTAATGCCTCTAATGAGTTTTCAGAGATGAATACCAAAGTTGTCTCTATTTTTTATGAAAGTGGCAGGGATTGATTACAACCACAGCGCAAAGGAAGTTACTGAGCTTACTATTGACCAATGCTAGGGAGAAACCTCCTGGCAAGTCTGTGCTTGAGCAGTCCATGAGCAGATGAAAGGTACCACAAGTGTTCAACAACATGCACTAGGGCCAGTGCATGCAGTCAGTGCAGCTAGTTAGTGAAGGGAGGCTGTCAAGTAAAACTGGGCAAACTGAACCCCCGTGGTTTTATTTTGCATTGTATATGTCAGCCTTGGTGTTTCTGTTTATATGGCTGGTAGCCAAAAAGTGTTTAAAAGGCCTTTTCAGACTGTAGCAAGAAAAATAATTCTTTCCCTGCTTGAATTTTGGGGTCTAACAAACTCACCCTTTCTGTCTATATGGCAGAAATTTGGGATTAGGACTGCCCCTTTCCTCAGTGCTTCCACAGTTTATATCGTAAATACATACTGATTAATGTCTAGGATTCTAGACACAGAATGAGCCCAAATTTAATAATGATTGTAACAGGATTTTAACAGTTATTAACCATGACTATTTACTTCTACTATAAGTTTTCTTTCCCATGTAAAACATACTTATATGTGGATGCATTTTTAAGGAGTTGGGAACTATTCAAAACAAAAGTTATTTTGAGGGTTAGGAAATAGCTTGTCTTACAGCTGCCAAGTGATTTTGGAATAACTCTTTGCATAATGGAGTGGAGGGAAAAATGGAGATAAAAACATCAGTCTTTCAGCCCAAGGAGACTAGATGCTTAAAAAAACCCCAAAAACCAGGAAAAAGGAAAGGAGAAAAGCTTTTTACCTTCGTATGCTTCTGCATCCAGACCCCCCTTAATTTTCTGTCCTGAAACTAGAAGGAGCAGCTCCATCCACATTCTCCTGTCTGTGCCCCATGGCAGGCTAGATAAAAAAGGTAGACAGCCCTTCTCCTGGATTATTCCCTCCTCCACCTTGAGCAGATTTGAAATAGAGTAGGCAAACATACAATGATGGGCATGTGGAAACATCATTAGTCACATTTAGATAAGTTTATAAATGTACAAAGTAGCTCCTAAGGCCAGACATAGGGTTGAGGTGAAACATCTGAGCCTCATTCAAAACTAGGGATCTTCAGCTGGTATAAATCAGGTATCATGATACATCCCAGCTGAAGCTCCAATATCAGGACTCATTTCCACAGTCTGAAAAGTTCCTGACTAATATTTAGGAAATTATAAAATGTTCATAAATAGCTGTAACATGTGAGTAATGAATGACAGTGAAATGAACTGTCCCTTTCATTTATTATTTATATATTGTGCTTGTTTTGTATTTTAAAACAGGAAAGAAATGATCCTTTCCTTTACCTTCTGCACACTTTGCTCTGTCTTCACAGGAAAATGGAAACCCTTAGGATGGGCATAGCCATTCATGGTAAACACTTGCTGTCTCCAGCCTTGCACAAGATAAATATTGCATATACCAATATTTTTATAAGGATGCTGCTGCTTTATTTTAATATCTTGGACTAAGATGGGGTAAAACAACAAAAACAATCCATCACTCTTTCTTTTCTTTTCTTCTTCCTCTTAAAAACCAACAGGCATATTTGAAAAGAGGAAGGATAAAACTTGTGCTGTAGTGGTGCTTACCTGAGGCCAGGACAAACTTCCAGAGTATAATACTTTCATCTTAAAGCACATAAAAAGAGAAAAAAAAAAGACATTAGAAATTTGAAGAATTGCAATGTAATATTGTTAAAAGTGAAAGTCATGCCATCTGTAAATCTTCTGATTAACAGATGTTATTATGCAAGCTGCACACAAAGAAATCCCAACAAATACCTCCTAATCTTGGTGACTTTTTGTCTTGTCTCCCTAAATTATCTTTTTCACGAAAACATTAGAGTGTTCTTTCTGGAGGTGGATGATACAAAATATATTTAGGATGGTTAATACAAGGAATCCTGTGGACAGGTTAATTTTTAAGCATGTGTTTAGGCAGTCAGAGAAATTGGTTTTGAAAATACTCTCTTTTCCTCCCCCAAACTTAACAGGAAAATTAAGATCTGGGAGAAAGTTTATCAATGTCAAGCTTACAAAGGAACAAGGGAAGAGGAGGAAGGAGAAGGAGTATGGGACTGAAAGAAAAATAAGCACCAAAACCTTTAAAATCGTTTGAGTGTAAGGTGAATGACCACTACTTCTTGGTCAAACAAAGCAGTTATCTTGCCTCCTTCTTGGTATCAGGGCACAAAGTTTACAGTGAAATTAACTCTCTTGATTTGCCAGTAATGGGAAACTGCTTACTTGGCTGTCGCTGTAGAGTCAAATGTCAGGGACAAGAGACATTCTGCAAGCCTGGAGGAACAGGCACATAGGGCTTGTCCTCAAAAGGAGTCTCACAAAGTCCCTTCACCAGAAGTAGATGCCACACTGTGGGAAGCCTGCTGTGTGGGATTTCATGTTATCAAACCCTGTCCCCACGTGTGAAATCTGACCTGTGGCAGACAGAGCCTTGTCAGAAATTGTGGGGACAGTCAGTGTGAGCTCTCACTCAGACCCAGCATACTGCTTACACAGTGAAGCACTCCTACCCTAGCAGCTGCAGCCTATTTTCACAAATATCTGATAGGTTTCTTTGCCTCCCTGCCAGTTTGAGATGCACCAAACACTTCTCCTGTTCTTCCCCTAGATCCATAATCCTTTGTAACTGCTATTCAAAGCTTAGACGTGTCCCAAATAAAGCTCTCTTCCTCCCCTCAGTGTGCAGACATCCCACCCCAATTAATTAACCCAACAGTGGCTTAGTCTCTAGGAAGCTGTGACTTCCCACACTTTATCCCCCTCATTCAGCTTAAAGACATCAGCACATTCCTGACTTCATCACTTGTTAACTCCCTTTTGCTAATAGCCTGTGCATCCTCTCTCTCCAGCCTGCTCTGATTTGATACAACTTGAACACTCATGCAAAAAATTTTGAACACTGTTTATGTGCTTAATTGCTACTATGGCATATAGAAAGTTCTAAAGTTGTGTTTGTATCCAGAATTGAGAGGCTCTCAGACCTTCTCAGACTGTGCTGTGACTCTGTTCATCTTGCCAGCACCTGGTAAAGAGCAGCAAAGCCTGAGTCAGAGCAAGACCTCTGCTGTTTTGTGTTTGATTAACAAAGGTTAATCCTTTGGCAAAGTGTCAGAGGATTTAATGAAGGTGGAAACAGCATCATTATACAAAAACATCAAGTGAAAAGTTCTTCTTAGCAGCTATTCCAAAAAAGCCAAAAAAACCACATGCAATATAACAGCATGACACTTCTCCAAACAGATTTTTAGCTATGCTACCAAACCCTAGAAATTATACTTTCTTAAAGAATGTGTAATTTAACACTCAATTTATATTTCTGAATGATAAAAAGTATTTCAAGAATCAAAGGGTTCTCTAGAGATCATCTGCAACACTCCCTTGCCAAAGTACCTGTTTCATTCCAGACACTTGCTTATTCAACTGGTCCTTAAAAACCATCGCTACAGGGATCCCCCTTGCTCCTAGAATCTAGTGTGGAGGTAGACAGAGAGCAGCTATAGCTGCTTAGAAAAGAAGTCTGGAGGACAGGAGGCTGGGAAATTGTAAAACCATTAAGCACTGAAAAATATAAATATAATAATATTCTACAAATTTTCAGGCATACCCAACTTGGAAGCATCCAAATGCCTGACTTTTCATTTGACTCCAAACCATTTTGATTAAAGGTACTTAGATAATCAGACAATAACAAGCATTCCTGTAAGATTTCTTTTAGCAATTTCCACATTCAATGATAGCAAAAAAAAAAAACAACAACTTTATCTGAAATAATCAAAAGCAAAGTTCCTGAATTCAGGGATGTTTTAGGGTAAAAAATGAGTTCTTTGTCTCGTTCACACTATGCAAAAAATACTCCAATCATTTCTAGCTGATTTTTCCACCTGTTCAGGGGAAAATTTTGAGATTTGTTTCTCAACAAATAACCTTGAATTAGAAGAGCTATTCAGCCCCATAGTCACTGAAGGCTGTACTTCAGTAAAATGTTGCTTACATAATTTTCTATTCTTACAGAACCTATTGTATTCACACTTGCAAGTCATTACAAAATCAGTGGAATAGATGGCATTTTAAAGCTGTTGATAGAGCTTACATCTATTAGATATTTTAGTACATGATCTGTTCCTCTCCAAACCAAATGGTCCAGAGTCTCCTATGCTTTCATCACTCACTATGTCCAAAGGACTCCTCATTTCACACAAGATCACTCACTGTATTTCTCAGCTTTCAATATTTATTGCAATTTTGCAGGCATTTATCATACCAATGTCACCAGACTGAGCTGGTACTGTTATTAGTTTCCTTTCTGTTGTGGACTCTCTAGGCTGCTTGAGCTGCTGACTTGGAATAGGATGACTTCAAGACATTCCCTCTCTTTCCTTTAAGCCTTAGTTTCTGCCAAGGTCTGGATTGGAAAGAGGAAGAAACACATATGGGAAAGCTAGCAGTCCTGCCTGCTAATAAGCGTGCAGACAGCTGTAAATTAGAGCAGCCTCTGTTACATTTTACAGCAATGTTCCTTTGAGTAAGCCAAAACCTGAAGATGAGAAGATGCTGCTCACTTTGGATTGTGAGTAGAAGGGTATCACAAACCTTAAACCTAAAGTTTCACAGCAATATTTTTTTCCTTCTTCCTAGACAAGAGATTGCCAGAACAAAGCTGTGAGGGACAAATTGTTAAATATTGACACGTTTCACCAGATGATTCACTTTGTTTCTAGCATCTGCTGAGATGTTACTCAGAAAATATTGCGCTCGTGATGCTACAAGTTGTGACAGGAACTAGGAGAGGAGGAGCAGGTCAGCACCTGCTGTGCTGTTAGGGGAAAGTTTCGGAAATGGAGAAGGTATGTCCAGACTGAGGTCCATATCTCAGTTCCTAAATACCAGTTGTCAGGTGTTGAACATGGATCAACTTTGTTTTACAGACCAGGCAGCCAAGGCATTTATGTCTCCAGCCATCTCCCTGGGGAACTGCTGTAACATTCAATTTTATATGTAGAAAGAGCAGTATTTATATATTATAAATAAATATCCCATATCTTTTATGGGGTACTGCTAAGAGCACCAGTCAGAAAGCTTTTACTGACAGGCATTTCACATCTGTAGATTGAAAATGAAGCCCAAGCCTGCAGAATACTTCCTTACTGTCTAGGTAGATTTTGCCTTACGAATAGTCCTTCACATTTGAATTTCTTCCTGCTTCCTCTGAAATCAACACCAAAACTTCTAACTAAATGAGACTTGCAGTCTTTTCATAACTTGTGTGCTTTCTGTCAGAAATAATTGGGCTCAACAGTAAGAAAAGTTTACATCCTACCTGTAACTTATACATTTGTTAGGAAGCAAAAGACAAGTTTGACTCCTGATGCTCAGTATGTTGCCTCTTCATTGTAAAATGTAAGTAACAATAACACAAACCAGCCCTGTTTAAACTCTTGTTTATAAAATTCAAGTAGTATTACATTTTTTTTAATAGCTGGCCTAGAATAAGCATTAAAGTAGCTTTCATACAACTCATAATGCCAAAAAATAAATGCAATTCTGCACATTCTTCCCTGAGAGCATCCACAAATGACGTGCAAGGCATACACATTGGCCAGAGGCCATAAGCAAAAGCATTGTGTTAAAACTTTGTATGACATCAAGCCAAAAAACTACTTAGCATTTGTATCTCAGATCTCAACTGAATTATGAATTAAATAACTAAATCAAAACAAAAAGCACACAGCACATTACATTGCATATCTTGGTTATACACACACATATACACATGCGTGTAAGTGGTGTGGATCTGTGGTGATTGATATAACCTCAGTGTGTTCGTGGGTGTGTGTGTGTGTGCACAAATGCAAGACAGAGAGAAAAAGAAACACTTGGAGCATATATTCAGAAAAAAACCCACACTCCCTACGCCAGTAAGCGGATGATTTCCCAGATGGGCTCCCTCTGGTGTTGAGAAGATAACGCATTTCACCATTCAACCTTCTTTCTTTGTGTCCATCAATAAGGGTGTTAAAAAGTGCCAAATGTAATCATGGTTTTACTATGGCAGATTCCATTATTTCACATAGACCTTTGTCGTGGTTTAACCTCCACGACACAATCCAGCAAAACCAAAACAACAATGTATTATCACTTCTGAATTCAAAACACTGCACTACACTAGCTACTGAGAAAATTAACCCCATCCTGGCTAAAACCAGGACACCTTTATGCGTGGGATACACCTTTTCTATTATCTCTCATCCGGTGTTCATTAATACTATATATAGCATATATATATATATATATACGTCCATGTATCTATATATCTGTGCACTTTACTACACTCAAAGAGCTTTCCATGCCATGTACAGATCACTTCTACCCTGAGAGACACTGAAATTCTGTACTCTGAAACTTGTCACCCATAAGTTGTCAATGCAATTACTCAGTTAGATAGGAGAATGTGAATGCCCAGAGAATAGTAGGCTTTGCAACAGCCAGAGTCTAATTCTCCAATGTGTTGAGAATTTTTACAATGCCTCTTACACTCAAATCATGTCTCTTGCTAAGACCTGTGCACTTGTGAAAGTCCATCCTAGGAACTATGTGTGGCACCCCAGCAAAATAGGAGAATCCACAATTATCTGTTTAACTGCTAGATTCTTGACTTTGGAAACCCAGGGCTCAACATTACTTAGAAGCACTGTGATGCAGACAATGGGTGGAATAATATTTGCTGTGAATATTAACTAGGCACCTTAACTCTAATCTTCTTCCATTTCATTTACCACCCATTTACCACCTTCCACTACACATAAGGCAGTAGTAGTCCTGGGCACTATCCCCCTCCTGTGCTACACAACTGTCATTCAATGCAAGTGTACAAGTACCATCCTTTCCATTATTTCCCAGGTGGCAAATGCTTAACTTTGTCACCTGGATGCCCTTTTGACAAAAGTCTGTTTGTTTTGTGATACAGCCCCTTCCTTGGAAAAACATCATCTCCCTTCTTGTCCTGAGATGGAGGTGGAATCAGGGTGATCCCAGCTTGGCTCACCAGCAGAGTGTGACCTCCCTACAGCCACAACACACCTCTCCCCAGCTGAAGTTCATGGCAGAGCCAGGTCACTTTTTGCAGAACAAAATGTGAGGGAGGAGACAATAAACACACATCTCCAGTGGTTGTTCACAGACGTTTACTGACAGCAAAGGAGTAAGGAGAACATGCTCAGCTCTCAGGCCAAGAGAGAGCATGTCCTTGTGGTCCCAGACCTCTGCTCCTGCTCCCAGCACACCCAACCTCCCCTCTCCTCCTCCCCAGTTCCTGCAAGTCCTTGCTCTCCATTTCATTCCTCCCTTCCAGCCCGTGGCTCATTCATTGCCACCCACACCCTGGCTCCTCCATCCTTATACCCTGTGCTGATACGTGTTAGCAATACAATGTTTGGGCCAGATCCCAGGCCTGGTAAAAGCAGGAGAAAAACTCACGTTCACTCTAGTGGCCTTCTTGGACTGAGTCTTGAATGCACAAAAGCAAAACTGGTGTTAATTTTCCTTTCCCTTAGACAGTGCTGTTAGAGTTGGCACGTTCTCCTTTGACCAGTGAAACAAGAAACAGGGGGTGGGAGCTGGGGGAGCAGGAGCAGGGGAAGAACAGAAAGCATACGTAAAAGGAGGAATGATTGCACACATGTGCTATGAATTCTTCAGCTCAGATTAATGTTTTCCTGTGAATGTAATTGGCTGCCTTCTGGTTTCGGCCAGATGACCAGCTACATTTCAGGACAGCTATAAAGCGGAGTCTAAATGAACTATTTGGACAATGGGAGCCAATATCTGTGAGCTATTCCAGAAAATTATTAAATAAACAAAAACCACTGGAACTTCTAAGTGCATAGAATAATTATTACTATTGTTCATTCATGTGTAGTATTTATTAATTCCTACTGCTGACAAAATCCCCACAAACCATCCTATTGCAACTTCAAAAAGTAACTTGTTATTGCATACTCATCACATGGATGGCATTGAGATCGTCTCTCAATGAACAATCTAGCATCACTCATTGGAACAGCTAGGGGGTTTCATTGCAAATGAACTACATTTAAATTTGCTTGTTATTTAAATGTTCTCCGTCCCCAGCATCAAGCTGTTGTCAAGTGGCACTGAAAGTAAAAAACTCTGCTAGTGGTTAGAGTGGGAGGACTGTATTTGAGTCCCAAAACTGACAATAGACTTTTACTGCAGTCTTTACTTAGATGTGGATTTGGTCCTTTTCACCAGTCTGTCTGCTCAGTTATGCTGGTGGATTGCCTCTGATGCAGGCAGTTTATCCTCATGGAAGTGTCCACATGATCTACCTGTGGGCGAAGTTCTCCTCTCACTGCCCCCCATATGGGCTGATTTTAAATAGCTACTGTGAACTCATCATCCGGAAAGGAAAATTCCCAGATGGCATCATCCCAGCACAGTTCCCTCCTAAGCCAGCTACTCTTCTTCCTCTGCATGGGAGAGGACACATGGCACAGGACATCTTCTCATGCCTTTGCCATTTCTTCACTGGCTGGTGGCATAATCCACTGGGGAAAACTTCCCTGATCCAAATCACAGTCTGTCCTGGCCTCATGAGCTAGCAGGACTAAGCAACACAAGAGAGAAAGTTGGAAAGCAGATGTTCCTGCCTGGGAAAAACTAAGCCTACTCCTGCATTTGTTATGAAACATCCTATCCACCATGCATGCTAAATCTCCCAGAGGTCTAGCAAGGTCTAGCAAGGCAACTGATCCCGGACAGCTCTTTTGTCCCCACTTTGGCCCTCAGAAAACTGTGGAGTTTTGATTATGAAAATAGACCAGGAGAGGTAGTGTCATAAAGGGTTATGGAGTTATGCTTCACTGTTTAAATACTCTCACTACTGCTTCTCTTCCACAAATCTTTTTAAATCCTGTCTTCAATTTCCAGATCTGCCTCTCCCAGTGGAAGGTGCACCAGTGCCTATAGCAGAAACCATCTTATGGATCAAGCATGCTTGTTCTGTTCTTTCTCCTGGTCTTCGATTCTCTCTTTTTTGCCAGATTTGTCAAGATCTTCCCATTCTCTTACAGAATTAATTCTCAAGAAAGAATTGGGAAACTCTACTTAGTGTAAATTTGGCTTCTGTTACAAGAATGACACAATTGGTCTTTCCTTCACCTCATCTGAGGACAGAAGGAAAGGAGATTAGCCAGTTCAGTCATCAAGCAGTGCAGGGCTAGATGAATCCCAGATTTCCCAGATTACAGGAAAAAGAGGCATAGTATTTGTGATAAAAGAGGACAAGGTTCAGGAGAGGGTGTTGTTACACAAGATGCTGATAGAAGCAAAATCCATAGCTGAGGAGCAGAGGCCAGGGAGCATAACAACAACTAGGCAATGAAAATATTATATGTAATCTGAAAATGAAAATGTTATGTGTAACAAGATCAGAAAGCATCGTCTGAAGTAAATTTGGTTCAGTGCTGGTGGGTGTTCCCCTAGAAAGGGTAAAGTTAAGTAGTACTGCCAAAGAGAACAATTAAAAAGGCAAATTGTGAGGACTTGGCTGTGCCTTATCTTTCCAATGTAGCTCTGTCATCTTTCATCCTTCTCTGGGTCCAGATAGCATTTGACAAAGACTTCTCAGGAAAGTGGTCATCACATCAGAAAAGTATCTTGTAATATGACAGCACCAATCAGAAACAGATCTCAAGTCCATTTATCAGCTCTAATTCATAAGTTCATACATCAAAACTATGCTATCTGCATTCACTTTGGCCTCATATGTGCTGAATTCTCTGCAAATAAAATACTTTGGGTTCATTCAGCTGACAACAATGGCAAATGTGGGTCCTCTGTAATTCTGGGTAACAGGCCAGGTAGCATTTCTCATGTGAAAATGTAACCAGTCATCCTTAAAAGCATCTATGGGGTGGGAGTGGGACTTATGTTTAAACTGGTACTGGAAAATCATATGCCTGTAATTCAAATGTCAGAAAATGTGAATAGCTATATTTAGAATGATAACAAATTATAATCCATTTCTCGGAAAGCTTTGTGACTCTGTTCAGACCCCATTTCTGCTCAGGAGGCAAGATGATTGAAAATATCTCTAAGTGTCTAATATGTACCATTCTCTGATCTGACTCTGGATGGAAACCTAGGGTTACAGAAGCACAGCAAGGACAAGAGCCAGCATCTGGGAATTGAAGCTCAGCAAATCTAAACTGAAGTACGATGGAAATTTTCTAACAGATGGGGTAACTGACCATAAGAACAGTTTATGGAGAGTTGTGATGAATTCTCTCCACTACTCACAATTCTTAAATCAGGACTGGATGTTTTTCCAGTAGACAGACCAAACAAGAATTAAGTCGGAGAAAGCTAATGGCCTGGGTTGTAGCAGGGGTCAGACAAGAGGATACTAAAGGCCTCTCACAGCCTTAGAGCCTTTGAGTCTCCTAAATAAAAAGTTCAGTGTTTGCAGATCGTAGCATAAATCCTATTCTATTTCAGGCTGCTTTCAAACTTGGGCAATGAAAGAAGAAGGAAAATAAACAGATGCTGCAAGACAAAATCATGTGAGTGATGAACAAAAGGCCCTATCCATGCATCAAGTGTGGCAGAGCATCTTCCCAGGGGTCTTTCTTATCAGTGACCTGGTTTGCTTTGGACTATTTGTCAGTGGCAGAAAAAGAAAACAGCCCCAAATCCTGATAACTATATGGGACTGATT
The DNA here is from genome assembly GCF_000695815.1 of Acanthisitta chloris. NCBI lineage: Eukaryota > Metazoa > Chordata > Aves > Passeriformes > Acanthisittidae > Acanthisitta > Acanthisitta chloris. The sequence goes on from NW_008675408.1 coordinate 87,880, forward strand.
GTATCATGCAGTGATAATGAATTTGAATAGCTATATTAGAAGAGCAGTGTGGCCTGAAATATCCCTCCCCTTTTCATGGATGGTGACTTTTCTGGGTTGCCCCTTATCTAACAACAGGGTGTTTTTCCAGGACACAAATTCTTTAAAAGTAGAGAAGCGTTAAGAGATTCCCTCCTTGCTTGATAGGGGTTACCTCCCCTCAGATGTGTCAATTTGATGGCTGAACTCCAAACCAGACCTGGGAAACAGTCTGATGTTTAAAGAAAAAGGAAGAAAATAAATATCTGTTTTGAAAGCAGGCACTATGACAAATCTGGTTGGGAGCACAGCCACCCAAACAGTTGACTCATTACAGCAGAGCAGACCATGAACTCCAGCACTGTGGGGAGGAGGACAGGAAGGAGCAGAGAAGGTGAAGAGGGTGGTAAGGATCTCTTCAAGTGGGTCTGTGAGCGCAGAGTTTGGCATGTGGAAGAACCATGTCCAGGATTGAAAAATGCACTGCTTTATAACAGTTCTCTCAGGGCAGGGCTCGTTTTGGACTTTTGTGGAACCTTAAAAGCTGATGGCGTGTGGCCTATTTCATGTGTTGATGTTTTCCTGCCATAAATTTCTCATCATGCATTTTCTGAATGAGAAGCAGTTTCTCACAAATGTGTAAAAGTCTGGGAGAAAATGTGATTTTTTTCATCCAGCTCCAACAACTCCTGTTAATCTGCCCATTGTGTTTGCATCTCCACACCACCAGCATGCACAGCAAGGAAATGTGACACTTATGGGGGTGTTTGGGAACGGAGCTCTTGGAAGTCAGATTTCCAAATGTCCCTCAAGTACATACTAGGACGTAAGGAGAAGGAGAATTTTACACTACTTGGAACTCCATTTTCAGGATCCTTTTCACTGTTTCAGTCTCAAAACAGAGTAGAATCCTTGAGCGATTAAGGTGTTCAGTAGATTGGTGCCATAAACAGGCTGTGTGTACCTCTGAAAGTCTTGTAAAGGTCAAAATTAAATCCATTGTTAGCAATGGAGACTTCTGCCTGAGTAAACCCCAAAGAAACTCAAGACTTAAACTGTGTCTTTGTGTCAGATACTGCATAAAAATTACTATAAGAGTCCTCATCTAAACAACCTAGCATGGAATGGATGAGACAGAAAGACACTAGATTAAAGAAAATCTATTGTTACACTCATTTTGAGTGGGTAAGCTAATGTGTAATGAAGTTATGCATAATATGCTCATGATCACATTGCAAATGTTTGGGCATTAGGATGGCATTCCTTAAATGCCAACATAGTGCAAGAACCACAGTGCTCACATTCAGAAAACCTTTCAGGAACGGCAGATTGACCTCATTACATTTTAATCTCGAAAATGGCAAATTACAACCTACTATTGGCACCAAACCTTCAGACATATCTACATGAAGTTCGAGTTCACAGCAAACACCTGATATATTGCCATGGTCTTTGGTGGGAGTAGACACAAGCAAATAGTCTGGTACCCTGTGTCTAATGGTGCCCTGTCTCTTAGGTGTCAGCATAAGGATTAAAACCCCCTATCAGACAAGCAGTCAATTATCCAGTCTTTCCTGTATCCCAAAGGGGGTTTATTCTCTGCTGTAAAGTATGAGGTTGGACTGCCATTATCATGATCTTTGCTTGCATAGTTCCAGATGTTGCTGATGGTTATAAAATTATCTAGTTCATTTAAGAGTCCAGCCACAATATATTATCTTAATCACTACTTATGGCAGTGAACTCCACAGATTAGCTAAATGTTGGAAAAAGTGGGGATTTCCTTTTATAGGGACAAAATTTACTACCTTTTAATTTTACTGAGCAGGGGTATACCTCTCAGAGTTTATATTACATGAAAAGGTACGTGTCATTTCTCTGCTGGATCAAAAATCATTTCAGAAACCATAAATGCAGTATGATACTTATCAGGCCAAAAACTGCACTCATTTGCCAAAGTACAAACCAAAATGAACCTTACAGCTCCTCATATGCTGGTGGCCTCCTGGAATGGGTTTGCATCTGCCTCCATTCCCTCTCCCCCTCACCACTGCCTCCCCCCCACCTCCAACCTTTAGCTTGTCAGCACTAAGCTCTGTCCAATTATTCACCTTTTCAAAAGTGATTTATTTTCAGGATAACCTAATAATGTCAAACCCAACACTGTTATGCTCTGTCACACACCAGGATGGGCCAGAGAAGGAAGGGGGCAACTGTATTGATTCACTTTGCCTTGCACTTTTTACCTGACGGACTGATGAATTATACAGCCAATGACTTAGGAATCATTTGGTCAGTTTATTGTAAACAACACCCTTCTACTCCTTCACACTTCCTAATAACATTGCTCTGTAACAGTTGCAGCACTGTTCCCTACCTCCTGTTTCAGAGGGACTTGTTTTTTCAAGCAGCTCTGTCTCTGCTGGTAAGGTGTTACAGAAGCTGAACAATGTTTTATGCCACTGCAGCAATTAGATGGAGTTTGTCAGATTGTTTATCTTTCAAAGGTTTAATTAACAAAACTGAGAGCACGCTTGGCAAATTTTCTTTTTCGTCTTACAAGGGACTGGTTGAGTCTCAAATTTAAGAAGTGCAAACTGGGAGTTTTACCTCCCAAGGAAACGTTTCAGGAAAATCAAGGACTTGTAGAGACATGGTTCTTTCTCTGCTCCTGTTTTCTTCCTTGAAAGGAATAATTTCCACCACTGGCACAATCTCTGTCCATCTCTACCATCTATGTTACCTGGCTGATGCTGGCAGAACCTAACTCAAGGCCGTTTTTACTTTTCCTCTCTTTTTTTTTTGGCCAGTGCCCACTCAGTTGTTGAAAGGTGACTGCAGCAGAAAAGATGCAGCTTGTGCTCTCTTGGCTCAGTCCAAATGCAACACATG
>NW_008675408.1:90822-93556 GCF_000695815.1 Acanthisitta chloris
CCAGGCAAGATTCTGCACAAAGATACGTGATGCTGTTAGAAAAATTTTGTAACTGCAGCTGAAAGGGGGAAAATTTATTAATATTACATTAATTTTTACATACAAGCAAAATTTCATGAACTCTTGTTCCATGACTGTGTGAATTCCTTCTTTGGTGCAACAGCCAATTCACACAGTGGCAAGAGTGTCTTTAAGGCTGCACAGCTATTAGGGTTTATAGCTCCTGGTGAACATGGAGAGATCCCTGCACTCTGTTTTAAGTAGAAGTCAGCAGATGACTTGGGATAATCTAATTTGTGCAAGGAATATATTTCATTTACATTTTGCTCTCAGAAAAAGCAAGAGCACAGTAAACAACATCTTATCTATACTCATATATTCAGCTCAATTCCATGGAGTTTTGCCATTGATTCAAATTGGAACAAGATCAGTCCTTAATCGTTAAAAAAACACATTTTTACTCGTGTTCTTCTGCACTTTATGCAATATATTATGTCAAAATGGAAGAGAATTTTTAAAGAAGCAAACAAGCATTCTGGCATATTCTGCAGGATTTTGGATGACAAATTTCTAGTGTAATAAATTGCCCACTCTATAGCAAAGTCTTGCATGCAGCCGTTTTGTAAAAATTTATTTTATGGTTCTTTTTTTCCATCAGGGACAAAAGAATATTTGTTTCCTGACATTTTCTGTATATAATTTTTTATTTAAAAGATTGAAATTTAAAAAAAAAATAATAACCTATTCTGTTTCCTTTATGAGAAAAATTTTAAAAGACAAAGTTTTTTAAACAAAATTCAGTTGCAACCAATGACAGGGGCCTGAAATGAATCCTTGTTATTCTATCCTTGCACTTAGCTTCATTAAAGTTACATAAAAGGTAGGATTATCTATTTTATATAAGTAAATAAATTTCAATGTTTTCTTCAACAATCATCCTGGAGGTATTACCCATATTATGTACTATAAGGCTAAATGAGGAAATGAGCACCTGAAACGCCACTTAGAAGAGTGCTCATTTTAGGTCCTTTCTGAAGAACTCCTTCTCATGTATCCCATATGACTATTAACAAAGCTCATTATATTGCAATACTTTAATATAGAGCAATTTACCGACTATCATGTAAAGTGTGTGAACAGCCAGAGAGCACAAATAAAAAACACAAGTAGAATGGGATAAAGTGTCAGTTGAGGAGGTTCCTGACCGAATTCCGTACACTAATCCACTTCTTATTGCCAACATGGTTCCCTAAAGAAATGATGTGGAACCATCACAAATTAAATGTTTCTACCTTTTTGTTTGCACGTGAATACTGAAAATTGCTTTTTGCTTAATGGTTTTAGCTGGCACTGGATCCTGATGCACTCACTTGCACCCTAGCACTGGAAGATGCTTCTTAAATTTATTAGGCCTTTGTATTAGGTACTAGACCATCTGAAGAGGTGTTACCAGTCTGATCATCATGAACACCCTGGATCAGGTTAAATTACTCTCTTTCTCTCTCTTTGCTGAGCTGTGAGCAGAGGTATCTTCGCAGCAGCTTGTTAACCTGACATAAATTATCGGAAGCTACCACAACAAGAGGAGAAAGCTGAGGAAATGTGTGGGTTAGCAATCACCAAGCCTATTAAACTGCTCCAAAATCCCACCCTTCAGATTCACAGTTTCTCATGTTTTGGCTTGACCAAGAGACAGGTTGGTGAAGCAAGAGGATCTGTGGGGGTGTGAAAGGGATGACCCTGGAAACAAAATATTGGTTTTACATCGCAGGGTATCCGTTACAGGAGAATTTCCTCTGGCGCCAGCAGGTATTTGAGCAGGCATCTGCATGGATCCCAAAGGGGGGAAGGAAATGGAGATGGAAGTTTTTAGAGGGGATCAAAACATTAAGCCTTAAAACTGTTTGAATGACCTGCAACAACTAACCTGCAAAGTTTTATCTGGGCGATGACTTTTGGTGATGGGGGTGCTAAGGTTGAAGGTTGATTTCTTTTTTCTTTTTTTCTACCTCTTTTTTATGTTGGTGGGGAGTTCCAGCCAAAAGTGCAGCAGGGCACTAGTAAAGGAATGCACAGTCCACCCTCAATCAGTGATGAGGAAAATGATCTGATCCATAGCTGCCTCTTTTTCTCTGCAATGGGCACATTGATCTACAGCTGATCCTGAGAGCTCTTTGCTACATTCCCAGTGCTTTTTAATATTGCTAACTGCAATCATAAAATATCACAGCCTGGATTGATAGAGTTCTACCCTGAAAGTAAATTTTGTCAAATATTTGTTCCCTTTGGGCTTGGGAAAGAAAATCTTCCTTGGGGGTCTGAAGGCTGATTCATTAAATCTGAGCTGTCTGCTGAAGGGCTCAGTAAAAGTGACTCTGATTTATTTGGATTTGTCACTATAAAGGTCTCTGGAGACAGCTATTTATCCTATGGGATTCTTGACAAATTGACCAAGTGGTCTGGGCAGTCCAGAGGGAGGATGGTCTTCTCTGACCCCTCACATGGCCAGAGAACAGGTAATTACTCCCCTGATCACAAACATATACAGAAATCACATCATTGCCAAGACTTCTCTACCCACCCAGAAGCTGGTCATTGTGACTTAGACAAGGACTGAAATCTATACTTGATCTCACTGAAAGACATGTCTGAGATGAAAGTATAGTCTATAACTACATGAATAGGCAGGTAATGAAGAGCTAATGGAACAGATTTATGCTGAAGAGGGTACATC
>NW_008675408.1:93579-107045 GCF_000695815.1 Acanthisitta chloris
TGTCCTGCTGCAGTCACAATTTATAAAATACTTGATGCTGTGGGATCAGTTTTGACCCTAACTTTATCAGTGTATTTTAATGCCTACCCAGCAATATAGACTAGTTAGGCATCCTTTTAACTGCAAGGGAGAAGAGATTGAGCTTGTCAGAAAGAGGAGGAGGGAATCTGCTGCTGTTTTCTTATGATCCCACTTGTGACTTTTCCTGTGCCACAGTGCATAAGGTGGAGTAGTGTCTAGTGTCAGTCCTTTCCTTTAATTATCTGCTAGCCTGGCTGAGAGCTGTATAAACACATTATGGTCACTTGCAAGAAACAGATACTGCAAGTGCATCCATCTTTACCTTTTAACTCTTTCTGTCTATCCTGCCTTTTTTATTCCTCTGAATTTTATGAAACAGTTCAATGAAGAGCACATTGCTTCTTTTCAGCTGCCTTAAGCAACTGATCTAATTATAATTGTTACAGTGAAATAAGCTCCTACAGGGCCACTTAAGATCTGTGTTACCTCTCAGATGTGGGTGGAATAAATTCAGGATGCCACATCCAGAAATATTATTCCAAATTACTGGATTGTAGGTGATAAGAAAAATGCAACTAAAGAAAAGTGTAGGAAAAAATCTAGGAGCATGCCAGCCTGTCTTGGAGTCAGCTTTCTGTTACTTAGGAATTTTCACCTCTCAGCAAAAAGTTCTCCTCCTTGTTCACACCCATGAGGTGAAAGAGAGGTTTGACTGATGTCAGTATAATAGCACAGACCTGAGACACTCAGACTAGAGGCAATCAAGTTCAGTGGCAGATGGAAAAAAGTATGAGGAGAATTAAACACAGCATGACAGGGAATTCTGCAGCAGTGACTGCTGTTTGCAAGGGATGCACATGGATGAGCTGGTCTCAGCCTAACAGGGGAGGATTTGGGACCCAAATAAATCATTCCAGATTACATTCAGCATAAAAATGGTGTGAAAGGAGATAAAGTTCACATTAGAACCTCAGGAAGAAACACCATAGACTTTTAAAAGGCGCAGAGGGTGGGGGTCAGTCCTGTAAAGGTAACAGCAATGGTCTCTTTACTCTACTTGGTGGTTGGATGACTTCAGCCGAGGGGTTTTGCCTGGCAATCTGTCTTGCTAAAAGTCAGGGTAAGATAAACTGTACTCTGTCTCTGATTTCTGCAAGAAAGAAAACAATTGAATGACTGGTCATTCATCACTGAGCCACCCTCCCCCCTCTCCAACACCTTGTATAGGGCTGTATGTTCTAGAGCTGTTTAGCTTTCCCCATCCATTTCTTCAAAAGAAAACAAAAAGTTTCAAGTAAAGAGGTAAGTATTTTACAACTTTCCTGTAATAGCAATAGTTCAGACTCGGAAAGGAATTCAGAAAAGGAAGATCAATAAAGAAATTACTTGGCTATTATTATATTTGTTTGCACATCATGTCATGTCTATCATCACATGGCATATGTTCAAGTAAGTTTAGTATCAAAGGGCCTCGTTTTTTATCCCTGACTCTACAATTGTGCTCATAAGTACATGTACCTATTCATAAAAATTTGCATTCATTTTTGTGTACCAAGGAGCTCAAACTGAGCTCAGATGTAGCTTATGGAGTTATAAATTTGTGCTTTGACCATTCAGTTGTCAAAATTAGAGAATATTATTTAAGAAATTTCATTAGCAGCTTGCATTAAATCAGCTATTTAACTTGCTGAGAAACAATCCTAGATGGAACAAACTGCAAAAATTATAAATCTGCTGTGATACAAGCAGTCTGAAAGGGAGAAGGGCACCATTCAATGATGGGAAACAAAAGTAGCTGGGATATATGGCTGTAGGAAAAAGCAGTACCTTGGGTGAGAAGAAAGAGCTAGTCCTGCTCTGATGTACTGAGTGTATGTTTTGCTACCAGGGAAGCAAGCAAAGCTGTACTCCTCCTTCTAACAAATCCAGCCTTGTGCTGCTTGTGGTACAAAGTGCTCTGCCTCAGGTGCCGTGCCTGCCTGGTTGCTTTCCACACCCCTGCAAAGAGATGCTTCGGAGCACATTATCCTGCACACAACACAGCCACTACACAGGTAAGTACTGGGAGAGTCTTAGAAAGCAGTGAGGTGGAGTGGGGAACAAAAAAAAAAGCACATGGAAAGAAGACAGGCATAAAATCTGAGTTCTTTGCAGCCCCACTGCAGCATGAGAGTCTGTATTAGCTCATGGTTCAAGGAAGTAAAACCCTTCATGGAAGAGACAATTAGTTAAAAAAAGGCATAAAGAAGCCTAGTAATGGATTTTAACTCTCCTAAGGGAATCCTGTGTTTTTACTGAGGAAGAATTACAGGAAACCAAAGTAACACTTTATTTTTCTTCACAGAGAGCTTGGGGACTTTGGAGTAATTTAGTCAATGGTGATTTGCTACTTGTGTTATAGTGTTACCAATGATGGTACTCATGGTCTGTTTATTAAACTTTTGGCTTGTCAGTCATCACTAGCAGGATCAAAACTCACTGTTTTTCTTCCTATAAAAGAAACTTTTCTATCTTTCAGAATTACTATGAGGTTGAGAGATGAGTGCTTTCATCTAAAATCAAAGTCAGGCAAGTATCCATTTTGTAAGACATGTGAGCATAAAAATGTGCCAATGTAAACATCAGGTATCTGAGTGAAAAATGTTAATTGGCATTTCAAGAAATGAGGAGACATCACAAAGATATTTTAGGCTTTCAACATATTTGTAGTATTCTAACATCAATCATTTTCTTGCAACTATCAGGTTATTTATCTTAGCTACCCTCGGTATCCATTACCATAGTGCCTAAGCCCCTCATAATGTTTCTGTAGGGCAGGGAAGTGTTCTCATCCCTTTTTTACCACTGAGAGACTAGAGCAGAAAGGATCCCCCTTTTGTGGACAGCTAGAAAGTCTGTAACACAGAAAAAAAATCAATGCACATACCCCTGGTCTCTGGCTAGAGCCTTAATCAAAGAAGAGCCTGTCTCTTATATTAGTCCAAGTTTGCACTTCATTAATTTGCACCATAAATTGTAGACACAAAGCTATGTCACATGACACTGAGCCATTAGCTAATAAGACTAATTCCACCAACACTTAGAAACACAGGAACAATCCAGGGCTTGCATCCCGAAAAGATCTCTCACTACACACTACCAAGGAGAGGTGAAAGACTCCAGTGAGTCAGGGATGGGGGAAGGAGAAATAGAAAGATGACATAGTGTCTTACTACGCGTCCTGCACAAAGCAGTTCACAGAGGCTTTCCCTGGAATTGCTTGTTCTTCAGGACAGAACATGGCTCTCATCCTGGGAAGCCCAAGCTGGCCCCAGACATCTGGTGTGTATTTGCACCCTATGGAAGTTTGCATCATGACTCCCCTTAAAGGCCCCATGTTCAAACAGATTGGTTGAGCAGCTCCTCAGTGAGGGTTTTGCATATGTGGAAAACCCTTCTGAGGAATTAATTCGCAGTGTTAAGGGAAAATTTGTAGGTGCAATGGCACATATCCTTTCCACTCTGTAGAAATTTTAGTCAATCCAGCTCATAGTGATCACAAATACATCTTTGTTCAACCCTTACAGAGTGGGCATCAAAATATCTCTGCCACCAAATTTTGGTAAATGTTAAATGGCATGGTATATGATGCCTGGTAAACTTGCTATGTAATCCAAACAGGCTCCATGACAAAGACAGGCCTGCCTTATTTTAGTTCAAAATTTGGCAAATAGAGATCTATTCTGCAGGGTAGAACAAGCTGAAATGATATAGAGATTGACATAAGGCAACAAATTCCTTCAGCTAACTACAAAATCCACTGTTTTAGGTTAGGAGGTTCTGGGTAACATACCTCTCTTCACATCAGCCTCAGCCATCATTCTATCTGATCTTAAAAAATAAGCAGATACATATCTGAGTCCCATACCATTCTTCGTGAAAAAACAGACTTCTTTAATGGTGGGTCTCTTGGAACAGATGCCTTATGGCAGCTTTTAAAAACTTGCCCTTCCTGCTTTGGATGGACTCAGAACAGCGGTTAGATGTTTTCTATTTCCCCTCACCAAACTGCACAAGCATGCAGGACCTGCTAGTCTTGGCTATCAGAAGGTCTAGTGGCTCACGTCTCTATTTTCCTCTTTTAATCAGCTTTTCTTCTGAGTTAGTAACAATCCCCATTAAGAACTGCATACTGGGGAGTCTGATCATCACCCCAGATCTGCACACACAATTTAAAAAGAGGAGCAGGAAGGGAAAGGAGAGCCAGTCTGCCTTCACAGTCTGTACTTGGGGCTTTTTCCTCCCTCATTTCTGTAGTTTCAGTTCTTTGGTCCTTTCTCAGCCTTGTGGGACTCCATTGCAACACACATTTATGGTGTTCTTTGTATGCTATCCCCTGGCTCATTTTCCAAACTATTCGTTTCCTCCAAATTACTTAAATAGACTTTTATTATGTGCTTTTGCAATACTACTTTCTAAAACAACACCATATTCTATATGTATTATGAACTACGATACACACCATAAAACCAGAGGACTGCACTGTGGCAAAGTGCCATGACCCCACTTTGGGGATGTTCCAGGAGCTCTCAGAGTCACTGTTTGTGAGGCATGTATAAAGCCTGTCAGAGTCAAAAGAAATGCACAGTGACTGGTCTTTCTATGTCACTTGAGTGGGATGTGTAATCTGCTTTCTCCTTTACCTTGCCAGCTAACTTTCACGTTTAAGACTCATCCACAACACATCTCTTCAGCTAACTACTGACTTGGTTGAACCCCTATGCATGATCACACACATGGATAGCTGAATATTACCAGTTTGCTATTTTATCAGTACTTTTAGCCAAAATATTTTTACAGCTATGTCACTGCAGTTCAGCAAGTGTATTTAAAAGTTTAATATGACCACCTATCAGGGCTGGTAGAATGCAAAGCCTCCATGACAAAAGGAGCACAGGGAGACCAACAGCACAAACTGTGGCCAACTTCATCTGTAATAAAGCAGCCCACAAAGAATCTGGGTCCCAGCACGTAATGTTGCACTTGGATAGGAACAGAGGACACAGTCCAACCTACTGCATTTAATGATGGATGCTGTGGGAACACAACTTTCAGAAGCTGTGAGCACTTTAAGTGAATAGGAATTTCAGAAAATCTGTGTCTACATGCACACACATCATGCCATAAACCATACAAGTAATAAAATCTCACCAGAATAGTTGACATTCTTCCTGCCACTCCCCTACAAAGTGTCCCTCTTTTCCAAATTTCCCTCTGAAGAAAAATAATCTCTTATTTTCCAAAACTTTATCCAATGTGCTAATTATTGGAGGCAATAGATAACTTCTTTCTTATCAACAAATTTTATCATGTCTTAAAGCCACAAAAATGCAAAGGATTAGCCAACAAAGAAACAACACGAAAAGAGATATTCAAAATAAAACGGTTATGTCTGCACTTTAATGCTTCAGTGACAATTTTGCATAAGATGTATTGGCTTTTTTCCATATTTCTCTTTTGACCACTTCATAAAAGAGTCTGCAGTTTACAATGTCAACTATCTGATAATAATTCCGAGATGTATTCTGGAAGCAATGCATAGTATAGTCTCTGCAGTAGAGATGGAAGAGCATACCTCTCCTCGCTGTCTTTGAGTACAGGAATAAATAATTTGGTACAGGAATAAATAATAAAACAAACATGACTCAGCCACTTAGGTTTGCTTCCGACAAGCATCCCGCAAGAGGAGACTCACTAGCATGTTTGTGAATAGTTCATTGAAAGTTTGGGCTCAGCACCCATGTCAAGGATTAGACATTGTTCCTGCTTCAACAACTTCTACATCTTACATGCTTCTTGTTTCTGGTATACACAGCTTCTAGGTCACAGATCCATTGCAAGACATTGTTTAACATAGCAGCAGTCCTAAAGCTCTCCAGAGATCTGGAATAGAAGGGGCATATAAGTCACACCAGGATTTGTTGAATCAATGTATCCTTTATTATTAAGACACTGATCTTGTTGTCTGTATCTCTCTTAGGCATTAACATATTCAGCCCAGAAAGTGAATCAAATCCTGGGCTGCATCAAAAGGAGTGTGACCAGCAGGTTGAAGGAGGTGATTCTCCCCCTCTACTCTGCTCTCATGAGACCCCACCTGGAATAATGCACACAGTTCTGGTGCCCTCAACACAAGAAGGACATGGAACTGTTGGAGTAAGTCCAGAGGAGGCCACAAAGTTGATAAGAGGACTGGAGCATCTCCCTTATGAAGACAGGCTGAGGAAGTTGGGGCTGTTCAGCCTGGAGAAGAGAAGGTTGTGTGGAGACCTCATAGCAACTTTTCAATATCTGAAGGAACCTACAAGGGAGCTGGAGAGGGACTCTGTGTTATGAACTGCAATGATAGGACAAGGGGTAACAGATTCAAATTGAAGGAGGGGAAATTTAGGCTAGATATTAGAAAAAAGGTTTTTTTCTCTGAGGGTGGTGAGGCACTGGCACAGGTTGCCCGGGGAGGTAGTGGATACCCCAACCCTGGTGCTGTTCGGTTTTTTTCTCTGAGGGTGGTGAGGCACTGGCACAGGTTGCCCGGGGAGGTAGTGGATACCCCAACCCTGGTGCTGTTCGGTTTTTTTCTCTGAGGGTGGTGAGGCACTGGCACAGGTTGCCCGGGGAGGTAGTGGATACCCCAACCCTGGTGCTGTTCAAGACCAGGCTGGATGAGGCCTTGAGCAACCTGGTCTAGGGGGAAGGTGCCCCTGCCCATAGCAGGTGGGGTTGGGACTAGATGACTTCTAACATCCATTCCAACCCCTAAAATTCTACGATTCTCTGATATTTGATCATGAATTTGTTTTCACAGAGGCAGTTTTTGCCACTCTTGTTCATACAATCTGGTTTACCCTGTGAGCAGCCCTTCTGGTTTTTGTGGAGACACTTAGAGGAAAAGGTACCATGCAGCATAAGTCAGGATGGTAGAAGTCATCCAGTTATTACCTGCACAGTATTCCCTGCAGTAGACAAAGCCACAATTTATATCTATCACAGATTATGTCATCAAAATGACAAAAAGGATTAAAACATTAAATCTGGAATTAAATATTTTGAGTTTCACAAAATATTTTTTCAATATCCACTAAAGAAATTTTTCTTGAAGTCCATTTCCCAGAGTTTCAATGCGTTTGTGATATTTCAAGGTTTAAAAAATCACATGAAATGGAATTATGGCTAATTATGCATAGCTTTATACCTAAATTTTCTTGAAACTAGTTTATTTCCTTTTAAATTTTCTAATCAGTAAGGCTGAAAGTTTTCCATTCTAGGTATCATCAAACCTTCAGATATTTTAAAATTAAAATAGAAGGAAATACTGTTGTTTGTTGGGGGTTTTTTTCCCCACAATAAACTATTCCAGAAAACAGTTTCTCAAAAAGCTCTGATTTTTTTTACCTTTAAAGGTAAAAAACCAAGACATTGGGATTTCTTGAGGAGGGACAACAATGCTGATATAACATACGAACATGTGCCCCTTGGGCCAGTTCTGCCATATAAACTTTTTACTGTCTTGGCAACGGCTTTTGTTTTTTTATTTATTTATGTATTGCTTTATGCTATTTGTCATGATGTCTTTCACCTTTCAAACCAAAACTGCAACCAGAAACAGACATACAGCACTGGAAATGAGCTGTGGGAGGGTTTCACTGCTGTGACCCTTCCAAAAAGCTACTCTGCTATTGAAAACAATTTTTAATTGATTTCCCCAGCACTGTCCATCCTCCACAGTATAACAAAAATATCACAGATTCTTATATTATTATTACTATTAATACTACTTTATCGGTATTAGTTATTTTTAGCATTCTTTGTATATGATAGTATATTATCAGCTTTAATTCACTTCAGGCATGTATATGCTTCTGAAGTCCCTCCACCATTTTACTTGGTTTCCAGGTGAGAACAAAAGTGAGCAGGGAAAACCTCAGTGCAACCAGAATAATTATTTTTTAATTGCAGCTTAAAAACACTAATCCAGTTGTACTTCTATTCCTGATTATTCTCAAATCTGACTGAACACGATTCACTATCAGCTGGCTGCCTGTGGGTGACTTCCTTGGTTATTCTTCAAATACAGGAAAACACCTGTATTACACTTGGTCAAATAGTTTTGAAACAAGCTACTAATTATGTATTCCTCAGCTGTGAGTGATCTGAGTTTTTTCACTGTTCAATGTGCAGTGAAAATATGGTACCTTGATAAATGACACAGAACATCAAAAAGTAAACCAAGCCATGCCATGGAAAACCATGAGACACTTGCAGAAATCTTGGCCTCAAGTTCCAAAGCTGTTCTCAGATTACCATGTTATTCCTGCACAGGAAAGGGGAGATTGAGGGCATAAAAGTGGGACTTTTTTTTTCCAGAGGGAAATTTGTAACCTGCCATGGACCAGCATAAGCCTATGTGTGACATGCCCCTCATCAGACACCCTTCAGACCAGGCATCCCGAATCTCTGGCACCCCCAGCATTTTCTAAGTGGCCTGTCTTAGTGGGTCTCAATTAGAAGCAGGAGAGAGATGTACGGTCCTGTGTAGCCAGAGCAATGCAGAGGAGAAAATCATCTACAGCATAAATCCACAGATCTGCGTGGATGTTCCCCATGCCAGTATTTCAACTTCCTTTTTAAAACATGAATAAAGAAGTGAATATATTGGAAAGGCCAAAAGGACTTGAGCTCCATCTGTCTTTCCCAGGCAGTTATTAATCCAGTGGCTGGTCTGTAGTCCCAGTCATCTAACCGGAGAAGCAAGTGTTCATACTGTTATCCACATTTTACCATATTTTTACCATTTCCACAGGATTGGGTTGGTTTCCATCCTGTCAGTCTCTACTCTGAATCCAGGTTGCAGTTCAGAGAGTCAGGAGGACTGGGCAAGGAAATTCAGGTGAGGGGAGAAGGATTGAAACTGGGAGCAAGACTAAGGGTGCAAGCTCTGGGCTTGGCAGGTGGGATGTAAGGATTGGGAAGGCTGGAAAAGCAGAGGTTCAAGTCATTTAACAAGCAAAGGAACCAGCAGTTACCTGGAGATGAGAGAATATGATTTTCTAAGCTTGCCCGTACTGGCCCCCCAGGAGAGGGAAAACTGAATAAATATGTTGTTAAAAGAGTGTGCAATAGTTTGTATTCATAAAGGACTCAAAGTACAATATACTAGATGCAGGTGAGTATACATAACATACATACTGTAATCTCCACAAAATTAATACAAAATGTGTCCTGTGTCTCCACAAAATTGTGTGGTCTGTATTAAGGCAATTTTAACAATTCTGTGGACTCAAAATAAAGCATGTAAATAAGTAAAAACTACAAATGTGTGGAAATTCTAAAGGCTCACAACACACATGTATGCATATCTTGATTTTCAGAATGCATATGTAGCAGCATACTAAAGGCATTTTTAAGAAGCCAGATCATTCCTTCTGCTTTCCCTAACAAAAGTTTAGAAATTACTAAAACGAAGTCAAAAGTAAGTGATGGAAAGGCTGTAAGTATATATTTTTTTGCTGTTTGTTCTTCTGGGAACTTCTGATGCTGAAATTTTGATGGGATTTTATCCTCTCTGGTCACTCATGCTTACAGACACAACCAACTTCAACTTGGTTTTCTGTCATTCTTGCTCCAGTACGAGTCTTGTAGCTCAATTCTAACATCAATCACTTGGACTATAAATCTCTGCAATGGATATGGCCATTTAAATCTCCACCTGCACAAACAACAATCAGGCCTCGAAAACGAGGCTCATAAATCTCCACACTGGTGACTAGTAATATTTTGGATCTGCAACAGCAAGGCTGTAAAGAAAAAAAATTAAAGGAAAAAATAAAGGCAAAGCTAATTCATTAATTAGGACTGATATGCTGACAATCTGTTTGGCTTATACACAGAGAAAACACAAACAGGACACAGTTAACACAACATGATGTTAGAAGTTAGTGAATTCCCAAGAGCCCAGGACCTGGAGATATGATATCTTAATGTACTTATCCTATTGTGAGTGGGAAGGTGTTATCTTCCAGACAAGCAGTAAAGAGGTGGTTTAAAGTTTAGATCTGCCTTTCTTTTCTGACTTACATGAGCCAAAGAATTGAGATGGACCAACAGATAGGCAAGACTTCCTTGTTGGTTATTGAAAATGACACTCCTCGGTCTCCTACTGAAACTTTAATCTGCAAACAGTACATAGCACTCAGCAGACATACCAGTTTGGTCTTCCACAATTTTTGTTTGGATGGTTGTTTTTTATTTAGCGCATTAAGAAAACCCCATGCGATGCTCACACAGATCACTAAGAGACTTCTCCTGTGTCTCCGGTGACTGTGGATTAACTCTGAGCCACAGTGACAACTGAGGCTGCATATTTTTGCCCAGAGCCATGTGAATCCTCAGGTAAGCAGTCGAAAAAGTGGAGTTGCTCCTGCAGTCAAATCAGTCCTGTGTCCAGAAAGTGCAGATTGTGCCCAGTTCTTTAGTCCCCTTTTTTCAAAACCCAGGCTGCTGGGGGACCTGAGAGGTTTCAGGAAGCACGTGGGGAGGGAAGGAGCTATGGGGACAAGCTTGTGCTTTGCTAACCTCTTTGGACTCCACATGTGGGTTTAGGAGACTATTTACATGGAGGGGAAGAGGGGATAGGACAAGGCTAACTGCTTTTAAAAGCCTGCTCTACAGAGACTGAATACACATGTGCATAAAGTCTGTAACAGGAGCATACATCTCTTCATTCAAACTACACAGCAACCCACTCATTCACGCTTGTTGTAAAACCACTGGGAATGTTTGGCTTCAGTGGCTGGAGTGCCCGGCCTAACGCCCTCAGTCCCACCACTCCCACATAAGAAGCCTTATCCCTTATCTTACCTTTTTATTCAGGCAAAACTCCCTGACTTTTGAGCATGCACGAATCGGCAGACAGAACACTCCACGAGTACAGCAGAATGAACCACTGATGTCTGCTCCGCAACCACACAGAGAAAAGGGTGGTTTTTTCTGTGGGATCTCTACCATCCAATAACCTCATCTGCAGCCATGCATACCCACCCTGGCAGCACAACACTCTCCCTTGGATAGGTGAGGCTCACAAACCACCGTGACCTTGGCTACCCAGCTCACCTGTGGACCAGGAAGCCTCCACACCATTTACAGCTGGGGGGACTCAAAGAGTGAAAAGGGACCGGGACTTGTCAGATGTCACCCAGAAGGGCTGGAAGAAGTCAGATCCTCCTGACTCCAGCCCCTGGGCTGTGACGGCAAGGTCCACACTGTTGGCCAGGCGGCGGAGCACTCCCTTCCTGGAATATGCTACTAGCTGGACAGGATGTGTTCACAAATATAATCATCCACAAATCTCCCCCAGATTAGGTTACAGGACAGCGTTTCCACGGCATGCATTACAAAGCTCCCTGGAAGGCTTGGCTGGTGGATCTGCTGCTCTCTCTGCTCATGACCCATTTTGGCTTTCAGCAAGAATCATGACACCAGCTGCCTGGGTCATCTAGGAGGCAGAGAGGGGGAGAGCAACTCTGGGCTGGAAAGGGAAATGGGGAAGGAGAAGAAGAGGAGGAGGAAGGGGGAGGATAGAAAGACAGAGCAGGGGGAGAGAGAGTGAAGGAGTTGTTTTAGTCCAGTTGTGAAGATCTGGATCCTAGTTTCGAGCTTTCAGCAAAGGCTTGCTGGGATACCTCATTCCCTGTCCTGTGCGAAGGTCTGTGATTGGGGATGTGGTGTGCTCAGTGGGCAGGGCCCCTCCCCTGGGCTGGATCCGCCTCTCTTATCCCCCAGATAAATTACTAGTGTCCTCACTAAATTCCTCGGCTTTCTCTCTCTCTCTCTCTCTTCCTCTCTCCCTTGCTCACACAGTCTCACTCCCTCCCTCTAACACGGGCAAAGCAGGGTTAGGGGTGGGAGGGCGGAGATCCTCTCTGGACTGGTATCGTGCCTTAGTCCTGGGCGGGGAGGGAAGGGGAGGAAAATATTGGAGCCCTTCTCTCCTACGCCGCCTTGAAATAGATTTGAGGAGCTGCCCTTCCTCCTCCCCTCCCCCTTTCCCGCTGGTCGTTTGGCATCTTCCAGACCATGTCCACTGGGTCCCTCAGTGATGTGGAAGATCTGCAGGAGGTCGAGATGCTGGAGTGCGATGGCCTGAAAATGGATACTAACAAAGAGTTTGGGGCGTCCACCGAAAGCAACGAGGAGGGATCCAATGGCGAGAATGGCTCCCCTCAGAAGGGGAGAGGGGCCTCGGGCAAGAGGAAAAAAGCTCCCCCCAAGAAGAGCCCTTTAAATGGAGTGAGCCAGGAGGGAAAGCAGGTCCAGAGAAATGCTGCCAACGCCAGGGAGAGAGCAAGGATGAGGGTCCTTAGCAAAGCCTTCTCCAGGCTTAAGACCACCCTGCCCTGGGTGCCCCCAGACACCAAACTTTCCAAACTGGACACCTTGAGGCTGGCCTCCAGCTACATTGCTCACCTGAGGCAGATCCTGGCCAATGACAAGTATGAAAACGGCTACATCCACCCAGTCAACTTGGTAAGTCAGAGCCTTCCGGAGCCAGGCACTCTGTGTATGTGCATGGGGAGAGGCGGGCGAGGAGCTGGGATGGGGCATGTGCTGGGAGAAAACTTTGCTCTGCTTCTCACAGATTCTGGTGCTGGTGGGGTGGAAAGGTGTAGTGTGCAAGGGGACAGGCTTCCAGTTACTCTCTTGCCCTGTGCTTCGAGAGTCAAGCCTCCTGGGCCCCATCTGCTGGTCCTAGCAATGCCCTCCTGGAGAGAGACAGGGGCCACGCTGGCCACAAAGAGGCAAGGACAGGCTTTACTGCCCCAGAAATGCCTGAGAAACCTCAGAGGGTTGATGGCAGCTTCCTACCTGCAAGTGGGCAGGTACAGGAATTTGGATAGAGAAGGGTATGTTTGAGGTAGGACCCAAGCCAAGGACTCGGGACTCGCTCTTATCCCGAATTTCTACCCTAATGTTTCCTGCCATAATAGTCCCCTCAAGCCCTAGCTTTTTAGGACAGAGGTCTTGGGGCTCTGTACTCAGCCACTCAGATTTTCTGGGTCCAAGACGTTTCTTCTATCTATGTAAACTGACAAAGGAAAAATAAATACCAGTGCAGGCTCCCCAGGGGAGATGTCTGTCCCAGGTACACTCCACAGTGATTCTCCCTGGGCTGTGTGGTGTCCCTCCTGCTGCTCCCACCACCCACAGAAAGTTTTCCCGAGCAGCCTGGGGTCTACCCACCACACCCGGCCGCCAAAAATGTTGTTCCCAGCTCTAAAAATAAGCGCAAATGATGTAAGCCGGGGGTAAGCAAGATCCGCCTGGGCTCTTTTTAAACATACAGCCTTCATACTGCTCTCACGTGTGGACCCTGATGGATAAAGGGTTCACAAAGGGGATCTAGGGACGTT